>NW_021163040.1:0-195000 GCF_004324835.1 Dendronephthya gigantea | reverse complement strand
GTTATATCATATTTGGACCTAATTTAACACGGGGAAATTTTTGCATTCCACAAGCTGGAGAATGGCGAGGAACTTTATTTTAAATATAGGACTTTTAATATGACATTTTACTCGCAGCGCAAAGTTAGTATTAAGATATAGCTAAACTCAAATGAAGTTCCTCAAATTGATGTGAAGGTTTTTACTTCCTCGTTCTTAAATTTCTACCGTGTTTACGTACCTCATGCATGCATCTGTGGGTAATTCGACTGAAAACTGGCGCCAGTAAATCAGCAATGGAAGTGAAATCATTTTAAAAAATTGTGATATTGCTTTAAAACATGAATGCAAGCTAACAAGCTGTTACAAACAGGTGGTACAGTTTAACTAATTTATATAAGAGGAACCTTATTCCATGCAGTAAAGTTTTGCGATTGTTTTTTCCGGCATAAACCTGTGCAATCAACAAATGAAGATGAGCTTGAACGCGTACATTTCATTTTATCGAATTCTTACTGAATGGAAATAGTAGCATCTCTTGTGTAATGTAAAGTGCAACTCCGCGATAGCGATACACTCTTCAGTCTGTTTTCGTTAAGAAGTATTTGCTATATATGGCCAACAATCATACGAATCGAAACTGAAGTTTCTGGTCCTATATAGCGAAGATGTCATGATTCACACTCAGTTTCAACGCAAAAGATGTGTTAAAAATTATTCATGATAATCCTTCATGTAGCAAAGCAACATATTTCACCGTTATTGAAATTATCTTATTATTCAACTTGTAGCAGGTCTGCTCTGTCAGTCGCTCACATATATACTAAATTCTACTTCCTGCATGGCTAATTTCTGTAGCGGTGAGTTCGCGAGATTTTACTCAGTTTGGCCAATTTGATAATTATAAAGCTAATTAGATTGTGATTAAGCTTTCATTTACATTATTATGTAGCTCTTTCACCATACATTATAAATACCTGATATTTCTTTACTGAAAGTAATTAAAACTGCGATACTCCATAGTACTTGAATAATTTGGATGCGTCCTTTCGTCATCTTGTGAAGAAGTCTCTTTTCAATTTAAACAAGCTATTAAAACACTTTGGTAATATTGTTTTTTACTATTCAAAGGCTTTGATGGCTTTTACTTTATACTCGATTCTTTTCGAAATAGGAAATTTTGATGTAGCTAACTTTTCTTTTAGCCTTTAATCCGTTGCTGCTGGATATAAACTAGAATATAGTTCCGTGTGCGCGTGTAAAATCGCCGAGATATTGTACATGTCAGTTCGAAAGTTATACGTCTTTGATATTGCCGGACATGTCAAACCAACTATGAATTTCTCGTGATAAACTTAACAATAGCTACTTTATCTTTACCCATTAGCCAAGCTTTTATAGAGCGAGGTTTGAGGGTATATTTTGTCATGAACTAACACAGTTTGTCATTTTTCGTTTAGGCCGGTCAACTATCTTAGAAAGATGACATTTTAAATCATCCTTATGTTTACTTTTTATTTAATTCAGATAACGATTGTTTCTGAGCATCGATTTCACCGGGCGGGATATTTCTTATTTCCGTGTTATAGTATCGCGGCCTATAAGTCTCAATATACCCTAAACAAGGTGTCCCAAAAGAAAGTCCCCCCCCCCATACATTGTAATGAAGCTTTTGTAAGAATTTGAATGCATGATCAACGCAGTTGTGTGTAAATAGCATAGTACTGGCCCAGTACTGCATGTGAAAACGTATTTTTAAATCCCAGAAGCGTAATTAGTTGCACAGCGACTAAAAATCTGATGTCTGATAACGTGCATACAAATTAGAGAATAAACAAACAGCACTTTGTACGCGTTTGTACAAAAGTCTAAATCGTTCTTCGTTTAATATACGTTGAAAACTACATAACACGTTGTCATAGCATAATACGGTACAAAAACGTTGTGGAACTTAAGGTACAAATATCCACAAATACACAAAACAGTTAGATTCGTTAAACGTTCGATTATATATCAAAGATTTGTTCAAAACCTATATTTTATAATTGCCAAAGGGTAATTCATGCATTTAATCTATCCTACCTACAATTAAGCTAATTTATTTGGCACTATATTGATATTAATTAACACTTTATGACGAAAGTTGTAGGATTCAAAAGAAGAACACTTTAATTTTGAAAGTTGATTATTGCTGGCAAGCATAATTATATGCTGTTTTAGCGCCATGTCAAAGTTCAGTTTCTTTCATCTTCATTTGTTCTTCCATATTTTTGGGTTTCTCCTCATCGCCTTTGATTATAGTAGTTTCTAGCTCCAATGAGGTAATTTCTTCATCCTGTTTGACTTGCTTTGCGGTCATTTCTTTATCTTGCTTCATAACTATTTCTACATCGTTTTTTCCGAACTCTTCAGCTACCTTAGTAGGTATTTTTTCATCTTGCTTCTTTGTTTTCTCAACATCTTTGACATCATCTTCTTCTTCTTTGTTTTCTTCAACATCTTCTTTCTTTGTCGTTGTTTCTTCATCTTGCTTCGTAGTTGTTTTTCCATCTTGTTTTGTGGTCATTTCTATATTCTGCTGGTTTGTATTTGGTTTTTCATCATGTTTTATGGATAATTCTTGATCTTTTGTGGTTATGTTCTCTTCTTGCTTTTTAGTCATTTCTTTATCTTCCTTTGTCGCCAATTCTTCAACTTTCTTTGTCGTCATGCTCTCTTTTTCTCTCTTTATGGAGTTATCCCTATCTTGATTAGTGATACTTTCTGCATCTTTCTTTGGCATTATTTCTTCATCTTTCGGTGCAGTATTTTTATCATCTCTCTTCGTAGCGATATCCTCTTGTTTTGTGGTTGTTTCGTCTTGCTCTGATATTATGTTGAGCACTACATATTTCCCACCGCCTTCTATGTCATTCTCTACCTCATCATCTGTGTTGGTGTACGTATCAACGATATCCTCCGCACCTTTGTTGTCAAATGCCTCTATAGTATTGGATTTTTTTAACGCTCGATTCCGAGAAACATAACATGTAACAATGACGAGCAGGAACACTGCAATGATCGCCAACACTATTATAACCGCAATGTAAATTATATCATGTTCGAAACCAAATTTTGCGCCTAAAAAATAGAAATATAAAATATAGGTTGCATGTTTTTGGATCATTAATAATTTTATTCCTCTGAGTATGCTGTGACGGAACCTTTGCAATGTTGCATTTACCGTAGAAAACGACAGAATTTTTTTGGACAGGGATTTTTTAAACAGAAATTTAAATAATCTCCGAAAATGAGTCTTTTTTAGCCCGCATGAAATAGAAATTTTACTTTGTTTCCGCGGTAGACTTTTAAAATTGGGAATTTTCAAGTCCTAAAATCCGCAATGCGACTCATTTCCACATGATACGGCAAAAAATTTTACAATTTCGAGGGCCTTATTCCCGTATAGGTTATACTAATTCGGACAATATTGTCTGGAAAAAGCAAAATTGAGTATCTCTGCGAGTATATGTTAGCTAAAGACCCTCTTTCTACACTCTATTTCTACACATGCATAGTCGATACAAAATGCATATTGTCAAGTCATAATCAGAGATGTTCCTATCAAATCGTCATGCTTATGTTTATTATAAACGGAGGACACAGCAACAAACTCAAACCAGACTTTCGGTTAAGCCTACGGTTCACTACGGTTGCATGTGTTACCGCTTCGATTGCTTTCACGAAGTCATCAAGACCAAAGCCACATAGCTATTACTAAGGTTAATTCCTTCGGCAGAACATCCTCGCACGGAGTTCTTTTTCTTTCCTGTCGCACCATAAAGTATGTTGCTCTCATGACTTAGAGTTAGACCCAATATGAGTCATTAAGCTACAATCATGGACTTCTGTGACCATCCCAATAACTGTAATTGTTTTGTATAGTCACTTAGTAAATATGTGAACAGTTACGAAAATGCCTGACACCAATGCTTCAAATTCTTGCGATGACACAAAACACACAAACGCTGGACGTCAGAAACCAGGTCAGAAACCAAAGCCTAACTCGCCTACCTGCGCACTGCTATATGTTCGTCATGAATTGTGACTGTAGGTCAGGTGTCATGCTTCTCATATATCTTTTATGCCTGGCGTGAAACTCTAGAGGCTCGCTAAGTTGAAAATTAAAAATCCAGAAGATTTGAAAATCCGGCTGCAAATGCGTCTTCGTAAACTGAATTTTCTTAAATGCTTCGACTTGACTGGGGTTTGAGATAAAACAAGATAGTCTATGTCATTTTGTTCCTCATTATTCGCCTCCGTAGTTTTCTCATTGAACAAGTCATCCTGCTGTTATAAGTTTCCCAAAATTCTTTTCGGAGCCGGTGAGCTTTGCAAAGAAATCAGAGCGTAAATTTCAACTGTATGCTTTGGTCAGTTTTGGTGATCCAAGCAAACCAACATTGAAAATTTCAAGTTATTATAATTATTCATGAATTTAGAAAATTATTGTTTTCACCGCCAATGAACACCTAGCCTGAACACAGATAGCACAGCGTGACAAATCGTCACAACATAAAATTACGTGCCGAATTTATGGTAGCTGGCGCGACATTTAATGTAAGATGTTTACCGGCCATGTTTGCGATTTCGTAAAAACATCAAGTGCGAGCCTTCAGATCAGAAATGAATGATGTCATTTGAAATCAATAAAAAATATAAAAGAAAAAGTTTTGCCGTCATTTCCTTAACCTTTCACTGTCACTTGTTTTCCTTCAATATAAAAAAACTTCTTTTGTATCATTTTATGGCAATTCCACTGTATCATGCTGCGCTCATCTAAATGATAGTCTCCCAGCATTTCAGACTTTCAGTTTTAAGAAAGATACCCCACAACCTCTGTATCAATGCTAGACAGGAAGGGGTGATAAAAAAATTCGTGAAAAGAGAAGAAACGATTTACAAAAACAAGTTCTTCTGATGTAATAAGAAAAATTTGATATCCTTTCCATATTCAAGTTATATAAAAATGTGGCTAGAATAGAAATCTTTCTCAGTTTCCTTTAGGATGTGCAAGAAAAAATATTTTCTGAAGTGCATATAACGGGTGGGCTTACAGAATATATTCTTAAAATTATTTTTATCCTTATAGCTAGTTTCAGGACATAAATGTTTTTTTTTCAACTGCACGGTTACAATTTTCTTGCGTTGCAGATTTCCAGGTTTTTCATTCCGCAATTTGCCAGTTTTTCCTTGGTTTGAGCGAATATAGAAATCCGCATTGCGGATTTTTGTACTTTTACCTTTCGCAATTTGCTAAAGTTTTTTGGCATTTGAGTGATTATGAAAATCCGCATTGCGGATTTAGGCTTTTACATATCTCAATTTGCCAATTTTTCCTTTGATTTCAGTGATTTGAGTAAATATGGAAATCCGGATCACCAGTAGCGTAGCCAGCCTGAGGATTTGTCCCGCTATGCTGATATTTTGGGTTGCATTGACTGTAAAGACAACGAAATTCTTAAGACATGAATAATTATTATAACTCAAAATTTACATAGCGAGACAAAATCGTTAGGTTTGCTACGCCACTGCGGATCTCGAAGACAAATGCTTAACTTCTTTCTTGGCCTTTTTGTACATATAAAACTAATAAAAAAATTTTGACACCAGATTTTTCGCGAAAAAATATAGAATGGAAAAACATAATTTAGTTTGGAACACGTTCAAACCTGCTTTTGATGTTGCCGATGCGTTTTTACTTGTCCGAGTCGGTGTTAGTTCAGTACCTGAGATAAAATAAAACTTGTAATTATGGTGTAATATAATAGTAATAATATGTAATAATTATGCTATGGTGAGTGCAGTTCGGGATCTATTGATCGAGTGCTGTTAGCGATGCCAAAATTAGACCAGCCGCTGCATCACGAGTATTATGAAACCCATAACTTAACGAGCATTATAAAATATTATTACTGGCATGATAAAATCGTATAATTTTAATAGTCCTCTACTGCGACCTTTTTTGGACATAATTTTCGCAAGCAACATAGTTTCTTGTCAAAACACAGTCCTGCTCTTCTAAATACTTCTTCAATATTTTGTTTCGTTGTTCGTTGTTTCGGTTTCATTTCCGTGAATTGCATGTTTTTAAAATTGTATTATAATTTTGGGCGTCCTAAAACCGTCAGCTATCGTATTTTTCCTTTCCACTGACCATGAATATAAGCTGATGACACAATTAATCAGATTGCTGATATTGTCTTTTAGAAATTTAGCTTAGTTTATAAAGATAGGGGAAATTTAATCTGTAAAATGCTACCCCAAAATTATTTTCGTCTCTCTCGCCTAGCACTTTTCAAAATGGTGGTGGAAATTATAAGCCGTTAACATGCAATGACTAATGGCTAAACACGTCCGATCCAAGTGACCAAGTCGGATCTAAAAAAGTGGGCGGTGGGCGGCGAGTCATATAAAATTCATCTACATTTTGGATAACTGGTATATTTAACTTCAAAACACAGATTTTAATTTGCCAATTCTGTTTACCTATTTATACCACCAGCACTTTTATTCTGTTAATGAAAGGGAAGTTATTGTACTTTCTTTTTTCCAGATTTTAACTTGGCCGCCGTAGAGTTCAGAGGCCACCACTGAATAAAATGGTCGCAAATAAACCTACGCATCAATAAAACATTTTCTTACCAAAAGCAGTAACAGCTGGCGCTTTACTTTTAACAACAGAACCAAAAGTTGCAGCTTCTGTTTTCCCATTCAAAGCCTTTCTTGTCACTTCGTAGGCTTCCGTTATCACATCAGAGGCTTTTGGTGTCACCTCAGAAGCTTTAGTTATTAGTTTGCGAGCCTCAGTGAACACGTCAGCAGCTTCTGTGGCAACTTCAAGAGCCTTTGTTGTTACTTCAGGAGCTTCTGTGACCACTTCAGGAGCCTCTGTAACGCCTTCAGAAGCTTCTGTGACCACTTCAGGATCATCTGTGACCACTTCAGGAGCTTCTGTCACCACATCAGGAGCTTCTGTGACCACTTCAGGAGCATCTGTGGCCATTTCAGGAGCTTCTGTGACCACATCAGTAGCTTCTGGGACCACTTCAGGAGCTTCTGTGACCACTTCAGGAGCATCTGTGACCACTTCAGGAGCTTCTGTGACCATTTCAGGAGCTTCTGTGACCACATCAGGAGCTTCTGTGACCACTTCAGGAGCTTCTGTGACCACTTCAGGAGCATCTGTGACCACTTCAGGAGCTTCTGTGACCACTTCAGTGGCATCTGTAACCATTTCAGGAGCTTCTGTGACCACTTCAGGACCATCGGTGACCACTTCAGGAGCGTCTGTGACTACGTCAGGAGCTGTTGTCACCACTTCAGGAGCATCTGTGACCACTTCAGGAGCTTCTGTGACCATATCAGGAGCTTCTGTGACCACTTCAGGAGCATCTGTGACCATTTCAGGAGCTTCTGTGACCACATCAGGAGCTTCTGTGACCACTTCAGGAGCATCTGTGACCGCGTCAGGAGATTCTGTGACCACTTCAGGGGCATCTGTAACCATTTCAGGAGCTTCTGTGACCATTTCAGGAGCTTCTGTGACCACTTCAGGAGCTTCTGTGACTACTTCAGGAGATTCTGTGACCACTTCAGGAGCATCTGTGACCACTTCAGGAGCTTCTGTGACTACTTCAGGAGATTCTGTGACCACTTCAGGAGCATCTGTGACCACTTCAGGAGCTTCTGTTACCGGTTCAGGAGCTTCTGTGACCACTTCAGGAGCATCTGTGACCATTTCAGGAGCTTCTGTGACCACATCAGGAGCTTCTGTGACCACTTCAGGAGCTTCTGTGACCGCGTCAGGAGATTCTGTGACCACTTCAGGGGCATCTGTAACCATTTCAGGAGCTTCTGTGACCATTTCAGGAGCTTCTGTGACCACTTCAGGAGCTTCTGTGACTACTTCAGGAGATTCTGTGACCACTTCAGGAGCATCTGTGACTACTTCAGGAGCTTCTGTGACCACTTCAGGAGCATGTGTGACCACTTCAGGAGCTTCTGTTACCACTTTAGGAGCATCTTTGACTACTTCAGGAGCTTCTGTGACCACTTCAGGAGCATCTGTGACCACTTCAGGAGCTTCTGTGACCACTTCAGGGGCATCTGTGACTACTTCAGGAGCTTCTGTTACCACTTCAGGAGCTTCTGTGACCACTTCAGGAGCATCTGTGACCACTTCAGGAGCTTCTGTGACCACTTTAGGAGCATCTGTGACTACTTCAGGAGCTTCTGTTATCACTTTAGGAGCATCTGTGACCACTTCAGGAGCATCTGTGACCACTTCAGGAGCTTCTGTGATCACTTCAGGAGCATCTGTGACTACTTCAGGAGCTTCTGTTACCACTTCAGGAGCTTCTGTGACCACTTCAGGAGCATCTGTGACCACTTCAGGAGCTTCTGTGACCACTTCAGGAGCATCTGTGACCACTTCAGGAGCTTCTGTGACCACTTCAGGACCATCTGTGACCACTTCAGAAGCTTCTGTGACCATTTCAGGAGCTTCTGTGACCACTTCAGGAGCTTCTGTGACTACTTCAGGAGATTCTGTGACCACTTCAGGAGCATCTGTGACCACTTCAGGAGCTTCTGTGACCACTTCAGGACCATCGGTGACCACTTCAGGAGCGTCTGTGACTACGTCAGGAGCTGTTGTCACCACTTCAGAAGCATCTGTGACCACTTCAGGAGCTTCTGTGACCATATCAAGAGCTTCTGTGACCACTTCAGGAGCATCTGTGACCATTTCAGGAGCTTCTGTGACCACATTAGGAGCTTCTGTGACCACTTCAGGAAATTCTGTTACCACTTTAGGAGCATCTGTGACTACTTCAGGAGCTTCTGTGACCACTTCAGGAGCATCTGTGACCACTTCAGGAGCTTCTGTGACCACTTCAGGAGCATCTGTGACTACTTCAGGAGCTTCTGTTACCACTTCAGGAGCTTCTGTGACCACTTCAGGAGCCTCTGTTACCACTTTAGGAGCATCTGTGACTACTTCAGGAGCTTCTGTTACCACTTCAGGAGCTTCTGTGACCACTTCAGGAGCATCTGTGACCACTTCAGGAGCTTCTGTGACCACTTCAGGAGCATCTGTGACCACTTCAGGAGCTTCTGTGACCACTTCAGGACCATCTGTGACCACTTCAGGAGCATCTGTGACCACTTCAGGAGCTTCTGTTACCGGTTCAGGAGCTTCTGTGACCACTTCAGGAGCATCTGTGACCATTTCAGGAGCTTCTGTGACCACATCAGGAGCTTCTGTGACCACTTCAGGAGCTTCTGTGACCGCGTCAGGAGATTCTGTGACCACTTCAGGGGCATCTGTAACCATTTCAGGAGCTTCTGTGACCATTTCAGGAGCTTCTGTGACCACTTCAGGAGCTTCTGTGACTACTTCAGGAGATTCTGTGACCACTTCAGGAGCATCTGTGACTACTTCAGGAGCTTCTGTGACCACTTCAGGAGCATGTGTGACCACTTCAGGAGCTTCTGTTACCACTTTAGGAGCATCTTTGACTACTTCAGGAGCTTCTGTGACCACTTCAGGAGCATCTGTGACCACTTCAGGAGCTTCTGTGACCACTTCAGGGGCATCTGTGACTACTTCAGGAGCTTCTGTTACCACTTCAGGAGCTTCTGTGACCACTTCAGGAGCATCTGTGACCACTTCAGGAGCTTCTGTGACCACTTTAGGAGCATCTGTGACTACTTCAGGAGCTTCTGTTATCACTTTAGGAGCATCTGTGACCACTTCAGGAGCATCTGTGACCACTTCAGGAGCTTCTGTGATCACTTCAGGAGCATCTGTGACTACTTCAGGAGCTTCTGTTACCACTTCAGGAGCTTCTGTGACCACTTCAGGAGCATCTGTGACCACTTCAGGAGCTTCTGTGACCACTTCAGGAGCATCTGTGACCACTTCAGGAGCTTCTGTGACCACTTCAGGACCATCTGTGACCACTTCAGAAGCTTCTGTGACCATTTCAGGAGCTTCTGTGACCACTTCAGGAGCTTCTGTGACTACTTCAGGAGATTCTGTGACCACTTCAGGAAGCATCTGTGACCACTTCAGGAGCTTCTGTGACCACTTCAGGACCATCGGTGACCACTTCAGGAGCGTCTGTGACTACGTCAGGAGCTGTTGTCACCACTTCAGAAGCATCTGTGACCACTTCAGGAGCTTCTGTGACCATATCAAGAGCTTCTGTGACCACTTCAGGAGCATCTGTGACCATTTCAGGAGCTTCTGTGACCACATTAGGAGCTTCTGTGACCACTTCAGGAGCTTCTGTTACCACTTTAGGAGCATCTGTGACTACTTCAGGAGCTTCTGTGACCACTTCAGGAGCATCTGTGACCACTTCAGGAGCTTCTGTGACCACTTCAGGAGCATCTGTGACTACTTCAGGAGCTTCTGTTACCACTTCAGGAGCTTCTGTGACCACTTCAGGAGCCTCTGTTACCACTTTAGGAGCATCTGTGACTACTTCAGGAGCTTCTGTTACCACTTCAGGAGCTTCTGTGACCACTTCAGGAGCATCTGTGACCACTTCAGGAGCTTCTGTGACCACTTCAGGAGCATCTGTGACCACTTCAGGAGCTTCTGTGACCACTTCAGGACCATCTGTGACCACTTCAGAAGCTTCTGTGACCATTTCAGGAGCTTCTGTGACCACTTCAGGAGCTTCTGTGACTACTTCAGGAGATTCTGTGACCACTTCAGGACCATCTGTGACCACTTCAGGAGCTTCTGTGACCACTTCAGGACCATCGGTGACCACTTCAGGGGCGTCTGTGACTACGTCAGGAGCTGTTGTCACCACTTCAGGAGCATCTGTGACCACTTCAGGAGCTTCTATGACCACTTCAGGAGCTTCTGTGACTACTTCAGGAGCTTCTGTGACCACTTCAGGAGCTTCTGTGACCACTTCAGGAGCATCTGTGACCACTTTAGGAGCTTCTATGACCACCTCAGGAGCATCTGTGACCACTTCAGGAGCTTCTGTGACCACTTGAGGAGCTTCTGTGACCACCTCAGGAGCATCTGTGACCACTTCTGGAGCTTCTGTGACCACTTCAGGAGCATCTGTGACCACTTCAGGAGCTTCTGTGACCACCTCAGGAGCATCTGTTACCACTTTAGGAGCTTCTGTGTCCACTTCAGAAGCTTCTGTGACCATTTCAGGAGCTGGAACACAAGTATCATAACACTTCAAAACAGAGACAAAAGCACATGATTAGAAACAATCAAAAATGCAGGGGACAAAAATACTTATTTGGACTTGAAGCTGACACAGCCTCACCTGGCGCACGTCTAGGCGCTTCAGTTTCTATTAAGATCCCGAAATATTAACAATTACATTTAGTAAAGAAGGCACATCACAAAATTATGAAAAATATTGTAATAAAAACGTAAGCCCTTTTCAAACAGAGTTTGTGTTTTAAAATAAAAGGGCGTTACAGAACAAAAAATCCAAGAAAGGAGTTCACAAATTGAAGGATTTAGAGTTTTCTAAACAGTTGTTCTGTCATGGGAGGAAACACTGGACAAAACAGGGATATAGCTACTCCTTTTACGACCTGTTAGGAAATAAGAGATACATGGATGTTCAATTCATCAGCCGTTTGGCTCAAATACTTTAATTTGCGGAACAGCGACTACACTTATATATTAAACCTTTAGGAATCATTAGGCCTCTTTTATACCCAGCATTTTATATACCTTCTCCTTTTCGCTTTTGTTACCGAGAAATCATGCTTTTAGGAAGGCTTTAATGATATTGCTGTCTGAATCATTAAGAACTATCGAAAATTCACTTCACTATTTGAAAGTCAATACGTACAACGATCTTTGATTTGTAAATGTACGACACAATAAATACACCAAAAAATAGTACATATGCATGCTCGTACAAATATATATAATAACATGCACTCGCGTACAAAACTTTTCAATATTAGTATTCGCCATTCGATGATAATTTTGATGGTTTTTATCTCTCTTTTTACTGAAACATGAATACTTTACACCGTGTCTGTAAGGTAAATGTAAAATTAAATGATTAAAGCTGAGCAAAATTGGAAAAACAAAAATGAAATAAGGAAGTTTTAGGGCCATCTGTTCATAGTTGATAAGCTCGTTTATAGCCTTTTTCATAAACCAATGACACTGATTATCATTTCTCCAAAGCAAAATCCCGAAATATCCTTGCATCATAAACAAAAAAATAGCTTGGAAAATAACTCTAATCGGGATAATCACTGACAGCCTCTCTATTCTTTGAGACGTATTTTCTGGAACACCGACAATTCTGCATCTATATCAATTCGAACTGAAAGAGTTGCTGAATATTAGACCATGCAATGATTCTCTTAGCGGTTTTGACGAAAATTATGAGGTGAAAACCAATTGACTATAATAACGATATTTAACGATGTAAAATAGTTTTCGTAGACTACATGGAAGTTAATGCTCCTCTGTGGCGACATTTCAGCTTTGGCAATGCTCACTATAGCTCATACTTTATTCCACTTCCTGGTTAATATCAGTGGGATATCGGTTAATTAGTCTGCTAAGTTTTTATTTACCGCCACCTTGATTTCACATCCATATTATTAATGTGACTACCATGCCTTGCCTTGTACCTACTTGATATTTCTCCATTGGAACTTGAAGGAACATGAAACATTACCATAACCCAAACTATGTATGTATATTGAAAGTGTCTTCTCCTCATCTCCGCAATAATTGTCCTCTCTCGTTACAAATTAGCAAAGTTCTGTATGAAAAGCCTTTTTAAAATATTGGTATGACTATATAGGTATTTTAAAGGCTTTTACTTTTAATTCGATTCTAACCAATATATAGTTAAATATTAACGTCTTCACTCCAGGGGTGCTGGATGTGAACTGAACTGGTTTCGTCAAAGCGCTAATGCGCATGCACGGGTCGTAAGGTTTCGAAAGTTTGCTAAATGTCTTTAATATTGTAGGAAATGTCAAACGCAACTTGGCATATTAAAATAATAATATTTCTACATATACATATTAGGCAATAATAATACTTTATCTATAAACGTTCATTTTCCGATGATAATTGATATATATAGGTGCACTCGTGCATGTCACCGTGCTGCCGTGAAATATATAGCTGCTACCGACAACACGTGCGGGATATACTGATTCACATGTTCACATGACTAATCTCATTCTTCATGGCAACACTTAATATTAGAAAATATTCACTTTATGAGTTACTACGATATTTTGTTATTGAATAAAAGCGAACATGCACGAATATTAGGTTTGCAGTTTTGTGATACACCCTGTATTGTGGTTGATAACGATATGAATATTGAGTGTTGCCTTTTTTATACAACCTGTACAGAAGCTATTTCGCTAAATTTGCTGCATGCAAACATTTGCTGCATGCATGCATATATACATTCAGGCCTGGTTGACATATACAGTATACTTACTCTATTTTTAGACATGCATGCCTAGGTAGCTAGTTGACAATTGTAATCCTGACAATTAGATCAATTCTATAGTCTCCCTTTAATAAGACACATTTCTCGAATGTAGGCGGACATTTGCGTATCAAACTAGCCGGCTTTTACTTCCTGCTGGCGCCGGGAGAAAATGCACACAAGCAGCTCTGATATGTAATTTAAAGTTGTAACAAGGGAGAGAGCTAAATATTATTTAGATTCTGATATAAGCTTCTAAGTTTCCATTATCAACGTTAACAGTAAGTATGTAGATGCTATATAGATGTTTATAATTATATATATTATATATATATATATATATACAGAGTGTCTCAAAACAAGCTATTGAATTCACCAATTAATATATAGATAGAATTTGAATGGCATAGCACTATAAGTGCTCCAGAGTTTCCCTCACTTATAGTTTGAAAATTGAACTTAATAAACCTGTGAACCTTATAAACCGAATGTTTCAGCGTTTCGCACTGGAGTTGAACTTTGAGTCAGTGTATAATTTATAACAACAAAAACTCGTTCTTCTGTGGTCAGTTGAACCATTTTCTCCGGAACTGGTCATAGGATTAATTTATAATTTAATTTTTTATCATTTTCGCAATTTTTAATTATTCACGAAGCTACTTTGATACCCTATATACGTTATTCGTGCGCTCTGCACTTAAATTTCAGCGCCTTAATGAGTCGTTTTAAGCATCTTTGCGTTCAGCTCAAGGCCATGTTACATGGCGCAATTTTTCCTGCAACTTGCAATGCAATTCTTCTTTTGAGATATGTAAATTTGGCAACTACCAAACTTCTTTCTTTATTACCCTCCATGGCCTTTTCTTACACTCACATTTTAAAACCTCTTCACTAATTTACATCTCTTCAAAGTAGAATTGCATTGCAAGTTTCATGCATTGCAAGAAAAATTGTATCGTGTAACATGGCCTTTAGTGCTAGGAAGCGTCCATTTTCAGGGACACTCTGGAGCACTTATAAGACTATGCTATTCAAATTCTAACAATACGTGAGCTCAATACGGCCCACTTTTTTTGAGACACTTTAGCCCCGTTTACACTACAGTCAATTTATCGGCACGGCACGGCTAAAATGGGTACCCGTGCCCAATTTATTAGTGCTCAGACTACCAAAACAAAGGCCGGGCACGGATGAAATGGGCACGGGTACCCATTTTAGCCGTGCCGTGCCAATAAATCGGGTGTAGTGTAAACGGGGCTTCTGTTATTCATAACTATTGTTCATTCAAGCCAACTGTTCGACCGACTAAACTGTTCTGCAGACCGTTTGCACATTTATCTTCTAAATAATAAGGTATAGTTTATTTAGACTTTCTTTTGACGTATTTGACACAATTTTAGTTATATATAGCAGTTTGGTAATTTCTAGTTTTTATGCAACGCAAAATTTATTAAGTAAATATTTATTTTTTATGTCACCATGCAAACGTACAAGAATATTATTGCAAAATTCATTGTTTGCGACTAGTATATACCATCTCCCGTTTCTTGTAAAAACTATATTGTCAGACTGGCTCAACATACGATACGATTACAGTAATTTTCACTAATTTGTGCCGTGATGAATAGGTTTTGTGAAGTGATAAAATGGTTTGACTCGTGATTGTTGATTTATCATTTATGATTGTGACTGCCGCAGCGCAAGCTCTGTATGTGTTTCGATACGACGACGGTTTTGTTTACGTCACGACGCGTTTTAGAGTTCGAAGAAACACATTCAGTAATATATTTTACAGGCAGCAATTTAATAGTCTTGACCAAGTAACAATCTTATTTGAGGATCATTAAAGTTGTCGATTATGGTTGTCATAAAATAACGATAACGCTTTGTCGAGGCAAACGATGCACAAACCGAGATGTTCGAACAGCTAGATGGGTTACGAAAACTTGTTCGAAACTTTTATTACAAGTTTTCTCGACGAATACACATAAGCAACTGCGCAAAAAACAAGATTGTGAAAACCTTTACCTGTCCCAAATCGGAACTAGTTACCGCGTCATAACTATAACCACTAATTAACCAAAATTTAAATTTGAAATTAGGTCGTGTAATTTATTCTAACTTAACCTGAATCCACCACTGATTATTGTAACTAGCTATTCCGAATTTGCAAGTAGACGAATGCATGGTGACAATTTTACGTTAGTTTGAGAATGCAAGCATGTGTTATATTTAGGCCCCATTACACCCCCATGATGCACTGTCAATTTAGCTTTGACCAGACCTCTGTTGCAGCTTTGGACTACTCCATAAATGGACTTTTTTTAAACAGAAGAAGGTTTATACCTGGCCAGAAATAGCTGCATGGCGTAAAACTTTACAGGTTTTGCATTTACTGTGCATGTTGTCCGCAATACAACTCAGTATTACACTGTGATGAACAAATTTATCTCGTTTGGACAGGTAACGATTATTCATCTAGATAAAAAAAGGAATCTTGAGCCTTTACTGATCTGTTTAGAAATTTGGATGATATAACGAGTCTAAAATTTTTAGTCTTTCACCGTCGATGTTTACCCAGTTATAATATTGTTCGACGTATTTCTAATAAAAAATTGTGATATTACATTATATATATATTCTAATAAAAGTGATGGTATGATATATAAACCTCGTAAAATGTACGACAAAACATAACTCTATTGTGGTTCAATCAAAATTCAGTTTCTTTTACAGTCATTACGTTATCGTGATTATAAGCTTCTTTTTCATCTTGCTGATTGACTATATCATCACCTTGCTCTGTGGTTATTTCCGGGCTTGTAGAAATTGCTTCATTCCAAATTTTGTTTATTTCTTCGCTTTGTACCTCGTTTATCTCTTCATCTTGCTCTTTGGTTATTTCCTCATCAAGCTTAATTTCGCTTATTCCTTCATCTTGCTCAATCGTTGTTTTTTCTTCATCTTGGTTAAGGGTTATCTCTTTCTCTTGATTTGGGGTTACCTCTTCATCTTGCTTGGCAATCATTTCTTCACTTTGCTTTGTGGATATCTCTTCATCTTGTTTTTCGTTTACTTCTTCATCTTGTTTTTCGGTTATTTCTCCGTCTTGTTTTGTGGCTGTATCTCCTTCCTCTCCCTTGTTCTCGATCGTCTCGCCATCTCCATCAGGCGACAAATCAACGGGTTCCTCGATGCCTTTGCTAATATTTGCCTTCCTGGCAATAGAGAGTTTCAATGTTCGGTTTCGATAAAAATAGTATGTAATGACCATCAGCAGAATTGCTACGAACATTGTCAGTGCTATGATGATTCCAACATAAATAATATAACGCTTGTTTTCCCCTTTCACACCTGAAAGTAAGAGCCGAAGTTATTTTGGTGGTTTTGTGTGAATACCCTAATGTTGTTTAAAAATGTTCCTTCATTTCATAGAGGCATTTACTTTGATTGAATGACCTGGGATATGAAATTTTATTTTATAAAATATAAAAACAAACCTTTTTTGGCAAATGTGTCTTTGCTTGTCTGAGATGATGTGGGTGCAGTTACTGCAGTACCTGAAATATTTTAAAAGATTTAAAGCATTGGGTTAAATTGGGAGCTGTTTGATCTCCCACTTAGCCGAGATTGAACGAAGCGTGAGATGACTTTGAGGTATGGCATCAAACAAGCACCTTTTATTCTCGGAGTGATTGCGCGACTGCCAGGACCGTGTTATATATATTTCACTACCTCAAAATCGTCTCGCGTTTCGTTGAGTCTCAGCTAACTCGAATCATGTAAACAGCCCATAGTAAGTGCATAACTTTAAATTGGTGCGATTTTTTTAAATTACATGATATATATCTTGTTTTCGGAAAAAATGTTTTCACTACTTCACCATTTAAAAAAGGTTTAACTAATTATTCCCATCCAAGCATTCGTCAAGACAGGGATGGCAAACAATATAAAGCATTTTACAACTGTTGAACTGTCAAATTGCGTCTAACATCCAGTGTTTTGACATTTCGCTCGGGAACTTCATTGGGGTAGATCAGTATATATAGTCTTATTCTGTAGTCTTACTATAGTCTCATTACCAGAAATTTGCGACATGATAATTTGCATGTATACTAATTTGCATTTAACTTTCAGCATATGGCCTTCAACATTTACTATAAAATATATATAGTAAATATACAAAACTTAAAAATGCCGTTGACCTAGACCTTGCCTACTGTTTGCCGACCTCTAGATCGGTCGAGCAACTCTTTAGAAACGTTTTGGTGGCCGAATTTTTTTGCTTGGGCATTTCTGTAATCTGCCAAATTTAAAAATATATTGCTCAAAGTTTTGTCCGTGTTCTGTCAACAAACTTATAAAATCGCTCACATTGATTCGGATATTTCGATTCAGGTGTTGATGAATTGACGTGTAATATACCAAAAAAAGTTGTTAAAGATATTGTCTTTCGTATATGTGTATAAACGTTTCTGTACGGCTCGGATTTTCACTGCAATCACTTTAAAAAATATTATCAGTCTTATCAGGAACTTGAACAATACGAAGGCTATATACACATTTGTTCACAATCAGTTGGCCGAACGTAGAAATACCTAAGGTAAGTAATTCGATCATTAAAACGTTGGGAAACGGCTGTTCTATTGACCCAGAGGTCGGCAAACAGTGGGCAAGGTCTAGGGCGACGACATTTTAAGGTTTTGTATATTTACTATATGTATTTAATAGTAAAAGTTGAAGGCCATTATGCTGAAAGTTAAATGCAAATTAGTATAAATGCAAATTATCATGTCGCAAATTTCTGGTAATGTACAAATCCTCGTACAGAGCTAAATGAAAAAAAATTGTTCTACGAAAATGGTACGTTCTACACCATGCGCACCTGACGATGTTTAACTATATAATCACGCTGTAACTCAACTCAAATTATTTGCTTTTGGGGGAATATTATGAACATATGGCGTGATACGAATGTCACACAAGATGAGACACAAATTTTATCGTCTTAAAGGGCGATTTTATCACCCTAAAAAGAACAGCACTCCAAAAAATGGCGTGTTGTAGTGATAAATTGGTTTTATCATTGTGACAATAAATATCTCTCTTGAAGGTTTAAGTAAAAAAATACATATCATCCTTTTCTTACTCGTGTGTTGGTGTTTTTTCAAGTTTTTTTTAAAGATAGGTTTGAAAACATGCACAGTACTAATAAAACAGCAAATATCGGAAGATAAGCAACTATGAGGGAACATCATATCATATTCCTATTTTAATATCGTAATTTTCAAAGTTTATAAATGGTGTACCTTCAGTGGTCATTTCAAAATTTGAAGTTTTTCGTATCATGATTGTAGCACTTGAAGCTTTTGTTGGGGCAGCAACAATTGTGGTGGTAGATGAAGTGTTTTTTCTCGCCGCATCAATAGTTTTCAACGTCGACGTTTGAACAGTCACGCTCGAAACAATTGGAGTGGTTAATTTTGTAATGGTCGTACTCGATGAAACAAATGTAGAGGGCTTGTCTGACTTAGTTTTGCCTCCTGTAACACTGACACTTGATTGAACTGTAAACAACAATAATTAATAAAATTAGCTAAGTGACTTTAGCAAACAATAACTATTACCGGCAGACAATTTATTAAAAAATTAAAAAAATATTCTGAAGAATAAAATCGAGATATCTAAGAATAACTCTTTTTTGTCCCTAATTTTTGTCTCTTGGTAAGCTTGTCCCCTTCAGTTGAAAAACACAGCTAACTTAGTTCGTCGCTATTCATCCTAACTTGCACTACCTCTTAATGTTATGGATGACATGCAATGCCGTAAAAACATAATGATAAACTGCTATCTTTACAATCTCATTCAGGTAGTATAGTGTTCCGTTATGACGTCATCTCTTCCTGTCCCTTTGTTTATAGTATTGTAATTTATTCTGGTATAATAACTAATTTATTTTTATTATAGTAGCTAATTCATTTTTATAACAATTCACAGTGTGCGGTTAAATATACATATAATTAATATACAATCTTCCTGCATTGGCCTAAATCTACTCACACGATTGGTCAAAATCAATCAAGTGATTTCTTGTTGCCTGGCGACAGTTCATGGGAATCATAATTTATTCGCAATAACCCATGAAAATCGTGGTTTATTCGCAATAACCCATGCACGCACTTGCTGACCAAACAATGAACTCAAAATTTCTCGTTCATTGTATGGTCAGCGCGTGCATTTATTTGTAAACAAAACACTCACAACAATCTCTAACCCTTAAATAAACATAAATCCAGTTTATGTTCCAAAACCCGATAAGAAGGTACAGTTTCCAGGGGCCAATCCCTCTCCGAAACGTTATGATATATACGTGTAAGGCGTTTCAATTTTGTAAGACAACTAACTATATACATTCAGTATTTTACTGTCCTATCCTATTTCCTAATTTTTAAACTTTTAAACTGTTGGTTAACCTTAACGACCTTTAGGAGCCGAACATAGAGACTTTTCACAACGTTGTTTACTAAATCCAGGGGGGAGAAAACCCTTGTAGCGGGCTCATATTTGAGCCCGGTCAGTGGTAAATACCATGGCCAAAAGGAACCATGTGGCGTCAGCAGAGCTTCTGCGGTTGCGCAGAAGGGCGAAGTCCGCCATGTTTTTGCGGACAAAAAGATGGCGGCGAAGTTACCGAAAAATGACGAGCCGGTCCTCCAGGAATTATTATATAGCTCAGTGGTTTCACACCTCGCGACATTCTTATTGGTTAAAAACGTATGACGTATTAGATCACTGACCTGTATATACAAGTCTGTATGGCAGATATTCAAAAACAACCCACGTTAATCATTCACAAGTAAACCACAACGATCTGTAAATTCCCTTAAATCTATGTCTTATATAATGTTTAGAGTTTTTAATACTGATCAAAGCTGAAACGCAGGCCAAAGATAACAGGAATTTAAAGCAAAAAGTTAAATTTGAATGCAATGGAACAGCGTGAAATTTCCTGTGACTTGTGTAATTCCTCGTAAGGCTGACGCTTTTATCGACGCACTAAAATACTATAGGTAATAAATAAGGCCAATCAAGCATATTGTTAATAATTTAAAGGTGTGTTTTATAACACATCAAAAGATGTGTTTCTTGGATGGGTCAAGGTGTGCTGTCAAACACACAAAGGTGTGTTTTCAGTGAAAAGGTGTGTTACTTTACACACCTTAATGAGTAAAAGAAAAGGTGTGCAAAAGGAGGTGTTTTCGCTAACACACAAAGGTGTGTTTTCGAACACACGAATGTGTGTTTCCGTACACACAAAGGTGTGTTTCCTTACACACCAAGGTGTGCTTTCTAAAAGCGCGTAGAAAGGTGTGCAGAAATTACACACCATGGCGTGCAATTGAACACACCTTGGTGTGTAGTCAAACACACCTTGGTGTGTAATTCTACACACCTGTTTTTTGTGTGTTCATGGAATCAAAAAGCATTGACAGAATAAAGAAGTTTACAGGCCAATTTTCTGCTGAGTTTTGGTTTCGACCTAGTTATTGATTTTTTTGCATACATTCAACGAGTACGTACATTCTTTGTTCGAGATGACAGAAATGCAAATCCCTTATGAAAAAGCACATGCACGTGAAAATCACATTTTGGAGCTGTGTAAATTTCCAGTTATTAAAATTCGTCAGGCTAGCTACCCTTCTGTATGTAATAAAGTGATTCAAATATGTCTGATAAACATGTAAAAATGGAAAAACCACACGCCCAGGAACCCACATGCGGGTCACATAAAGTAACAACCCCACCCCATGCACCACCCACGCAACATTACATACACCTCCACCACTACTGCATGCTTTGATGTCTTTAAGATTAGTGTACAGTTTTATCGCAGTGTTTCCAGGTTAAAAATCATATTTCTATTCATTCTGATAACACCTTAAACTGATACTTAATTTAAACTGTGGCGGCGCTAGCGGGGGGAGGGGGAGAGGAAGGGATTTGGTCTAAGAAACATTTGCCCCATCCACATTTTTGTTGTCTTTCCGCCAGTTTGTTCCTCCCGAAAAATCTTCCCCCCCCAACAAAACACTTCTTTAATCCATATCACGACTTCTCTCACCAGTCATATAATAGCTTGGTCATATCTAGCTACATAGGGGACGGCGGGCTTAGAGCAAGATAAGTATTGAAGAACTGTCCTAGTAATAACTGGAGGAGGGGCTAATTTCATAGATTTACGCTCAGTATTATTTGTTTCTTTCGAAATAGATTGTTTTTAGGGTTTTAAACATGAATATATATATAGATATTTGCCCCCTCTTAATCCGGAGTGCTATAAGGATCTATTTTATCATTCAATATTGGTATTCCCGCAACGATCTGTTGGAAGTTTGGTTATGTATGAAGAACTGTTCTATTATATCAAATCAATGATTGAAGGTATGACCAAATCGACGAGAAAGAGGAATTGTATGAACGGCGAAATACGCTGAATGTTTAATCGGCTTCGAAATTAATACCATCAATCAAATTTCGTTGTTTACTAAGTGAAGTCGTTCTTACCGTAAAGTGTTATATGCATGCATCCTAGTTGAACTCAGTTTTGAAATATTCAATATTAATACCATAGAACCAATACAATGTCTTTGAGGTTGTATGTAGTTCAAAAATATAAAATCAGGGCTGTTCAAAATGATCAATTATCATTGCAGTGATATATCACGAGATCAAAGTTAATTCAAAAAAAAAATTATCAAACGCGAGTAATGTATACCTGTATATACGTCCAGTTACTCCAGTATGCGTATATAGTATGCACTCTGCTTTGTTATCCGGAAGAGATGTTTTTATACGTTTCCCGTAGTATAATGCAATCATTATTGGAGCTAACAGATTTCTAATTTAAATCTGTGCTTTTAGGTAAAGAAGACTCCTCCTTGAAATGATCTCGCGAGATTGCCTCGCTACCTGCGTGGTTAAACCTTCCCTAAAATCGACCCTGGCCTATATCGACTTCGAAGTATTTTTCAGATGTATTTATTATTTTTCCGTGTTCAACGACTTTTCGGGCATTCTTGTGGACATTTCTACTAAATTAATATACGCATTGCCCTATTTCGAAAGCGTACAATGCGTTTGCCACACTATATGTCTCCCAGACTCCTACCACAGCATAGGCTGAAAAAAATAGGCCACATGCATGCACGATTGCCCTAAATTTTTTTACATACATTAACTTTACCGAAAGCAACTTCTTACTATCGAAACTCCATTAAGGTTTTGGTTAACAAAGCTCCAGGGGCAAGGCTGTTTCAAACAAATCTACACCAGCTTGCGTCGAAATAACAATAATGGGAACGAAAACTTGTGTACAAGCTATCTATTTCCTGTCGTTATATACTTTATAAAAATATGGTAGCCTATAATATATTTACATGCAAATATACATTTAACCTGTTATACCTGTACCTCCTTTTCTAAAAGCTGGCAAAGTGAGGATTGTCAATATTATCCAGCACAGATATCCCTTCCTCATGCTGCGAATTTGTTTTGTTGGTGTAATATTCTTCGATAATTACTATCGGTTTCCCGAACTATAATTCGTTGTCTTGGAATTCTGCTGAATGAAATTCTCGTAAAATCTTGGGTTAACCGCTAAGTCTTTACTCCATTCCCGCTGAACGTTAAATAAGCATTGTTCTCTGTGCACACTTATATTCTCACATGTCAAATCACATGAAAAATATTGCACATTCGACGACTAAATGATTTCAATATTACAGGAAATGTCAAACTCGCCATTTTAGGTAATATTGCAATATTCTTAAATTCAGTAACATCGCACACTGTTCTTATTATGGAATGCCGAACTTAACGCCATTAATATGATAAACGTTTCCATAATCAACTAGCGGCGATAAAATACGCTGTAATTTGTAGTGTTTGCCGGACTAAAGAGAATTCATATTAGCCAGGCGGAAAGTGGTATTTCTTTTCAAGGTGGATTTGCATATAGATGTGACAAGTAGGCACGTGTGGGCATGTTCATATGCATAATATAGATATCATCTTAAAACAACATACTCCTCCTTAGAGGATTTTGCGAAAGCATTAACATCAGACACCAAAGCATCTGCGTGCAGAGGAAAGTGTCATATACAACTGCTATGTAAAAGTCGATCGTATATATACAGTTTATTAGGATACATTATTTTACCGCTGAATTTCCATGTGCATAGTATTTTTTTTATCTCTTGTCTTTCCGTTCCTGTGAAAAATTACTTTAGTTGAGCCTGGACGCATTAATGAAGTGCATATAAGGCAAAATCGCTTCCGCGAAATCTGCATCACGAAAGATGCCTAACAGTACAGTCCAACAGTATGGTTTAATAGCATCTTAATATTTCCCGGAATTGTTTGGAAGGTGTAGAATTCTCCAACTTAGGGCCTTTCCTTTATACGGTAAAAACGGTCAGACCGGTCCTGTTGTATTTCAGTATAAACAGATTACTGGTATTTTAGAATGTTTCAAAAACTCTGAAGTATGTCGTTATTTACATCTGCCCAGCACCGGAAATGCAGTTTCACCGCTATATTCTTAACGAAATACTCTGTTTTTATTTAAAATAACTATAACCCGTCTGACCATTTTGGCCGCCTAAAGGAAAGCACCCTAATATTGTGTACTTTCTCCCTAATTGAGATGAAATTCACTTGACTCGCGGCAAACCAATAATGGCAAACTTCACATCAAAGTTCGGATAAAAAGCTGGTTGTAAATCGAATCAATAACTTAGGCCAAAAAACCCAATTACTTAGCCTTCAAGAACCTTCTCGGAGATATTTAGGGAGTAATTTAAGCCTCGCATTTGTCTGCAAAAAACGTGCAGAAGAAGAATATGTTTCACAAAAGGCAATAAATGGAACGCTCTAGCTTGTACTTTAAAAACTGCAGTGATCATTTTGGGATTAGTAGGAGAGTAATAAGTGAAAAAGTTGGCAAGCTAAATGGAGATTGTCCCTCCGCCCCCGTCTGTTATTATAATTCGAATTAAAATAACTATCTTATATTGCAACATAATAAAGAAAGTAAAAACTGAAGAACACATGATAGACAAATGAAACCAATATAACAATTTTGTTTCGAATGTTGGCGTTGGATAGAATACTAAACTAATATAGAAATAGAATAATAAAAAGTCATTGGAAGAATGATTTCTTAACGCTAAATTCTGAATTCCTTTGAGGAAAACGGCAAAAAATTGTATTATGAGTAAATATACATGCATGAAGCACATAAATTTATCCCATAGCTATAGTCTGGAAAATGTTTGCACTACAGTTGCTGTGTTGTGACCGATTGCTAGAAATACCTGCATTGATAATAATAAAGATTGCTGTGAGCATGACATTTTCGGTCTACCAACTCGATCAAATAGGAATCGACGAAACTTGGTTATTCGTTTGCATACACTGGCGTCGCCAGCATCGATAAGAGGGGTGGACATATTCATATATTCATGTTCACAGACCGTTAAAACAATTATAATGTAAAACACGAATATATTAATATGTCCCCCACCTGGCGACGCCTCTGTTTGTGTACCTAAAGCTTGTATGTACGTAAAGCAGAATTGCAGAGAAGCAACTATAGCTCTATTAGTGCATGGATGATTCTTACGAGAAAGGGTAATTGAGAGGAAGCGCAAGAGCTGCATAAATTAAGATAATGATATGCAAGTATATACGAAAGTGAAACTGTAGTTACAATGAAAACCAGTTTGTCTTATACGCACGTGTTTATATGACGTACAACATCATGACCGGACCGACCTACATTGGTGCATATTGTCACCTTTACTGGAGATTGAAAAACTATCATATAAATTATGATACTGTCAAAGTTTCAAAGGAAAAAAAATGTTGAAATTTACAAAAGTTTCTTAAGACACCAAGTAATATAAACCGTACGAGGTATAAATTCGTGGAAAGAGCCTAAAATACGTTACACGAAAAGCTTATTTAGCAGTTTTCTGGGCCCACAGGCCGACTAAATGACATCAAAACATATCACACACGCGCTCGGACCTGCAATAAACCCGTTGAAGTGCTTTTACATAGAGACAAATATTTATAAATTTATGCCGTTTGTATGGACCAAGAATCAAACTGGCCAGAAGAATAATTTGCGACGGCAAATTATCGGACGGACTGATTTTTCAGATGGGGAGACCACACCCATTTCTCCAAATATGTATAGCCTTGCTGTAAATACGCCCCTTTGAGAAAGAGAGCCCATAGTGGTCTACACACCATGCTAGCTGTTTATGCAAAAACAGGAAGATTTCCCAGATATATAGCCTTCTTCTAACATGTATATGGCGGCCATGGGCCTCATCAGTATGCCGTGTGGAACTATGATACGTTGTTACAGTATATATATCAGTGGATTAAGTAAATCTCTTGGTCGTGTTATTTTGAGGAGGTGGCCTTTAGGAATAGCTATAATAGCTGTGAAACTCATTTATTAAATGTTCCTTAACTATAATTTTGTGTAGCGATAGTTATATAGGCTAAAAAACATTCATCATATAATTATGTCAAAACGAGAGGATACTTAAATATATTATATACTGAAATACTCGTTTTATTTCATTGCTGCTCCATTATCGTCGTATTATATTGCTATTTTTATTGCATATTCATTAGACTTTAATCCGATAATCTCTCACCCAATCATCGGAGCCTTCCCGGACAAAATCACATTTCCTTTAGTTTTTCTTATAATCATATATATATATATATATATATATATATATATATATATATATATATATATATATATATATATATATATACACCCGTTTGCAAAAACGTTGGCCGCAGATAGATATATAGATAGATACCCGAAATCTAATTAGAATTGCATATGTTGTGTAATACGATTGAAATCCCATGCAAATGTAATCATATGCAATTCTAATTAGACTTCGAGTATCTATCTATCTATCTATCTGCGGAATAGTATCTATCTATATATCTATCTGCTATTAATTTTGGTTAAATCAACAAAACAAAGTAACCTCATGCAATTAAATAATTATTTCATGTGACCATCTAAATGCCCAATGTTGAGAGGTGCATTTCAGTGGAACACTAAAAAATTCAAAATATTTAATTATTCATTAAACCGTTATCTGCTTAAATTAACATTCACTCTATTTAACATTTAGTAAAATGTAAAATGCTGTGTTACAAAAAGGGATGGTTGTAGGTACAACTCCATACATGACGGATAAAAATTCACCAACAAGTACATTCATATTAGCACAAATTATTAGATATAGCTATACCTTGTCACAAAAATTCGCCTTTCAGGGTGTCAACAATTTCTTCAAATGTTGGGCGGAGATCTGGGGAGGCTTTCCAACATTGAAGCATCAGTTCATATCTAGATGCGCAGTGAATAAATACTGATTTATGTCCTGAAGTTACTCGATAAAATTTAGATATACCTTACAAACTGTTCTGCCTTCAGTTAAGCGCACAGATACCGCACGGGTATGTGAAATGATCACAAATTCCACCTACGTTTCATCTGACGTGTCTTCAGGTTTTAGTAAGCGATATCCTTCATTTATTTGTCTAACAAGATCCGTCACTTCAAATTCCAAATATGGAACGCATCCTAAAATATATGAACAAGAAACCGTAGTTGTACAGTAAATGCATGATTCAGTGTACAGTTTTACTTCTCGGAAATTGGAGCCTTTGGAGCCCTTTCCTTAAGGAAAAATATTTATTCATCGTTTTAGTTATCGACACTACAATAACTATCTCTATTACAACATTCATCGGTCATTAAGTTTATTTTCATTACGACATCGGTCAACGTATTGATTAGTCGAAACATTATACCAGCGCAAACATTGTCGAGTAAGTGTTAAACCATCAATCTGGGTGACTTAGCAAGCTTTTGTGATAGATGATCAACCATCAGCCTGAATTATTTCGGAGCCGTTATCACACAGGGATTCTATATAATGGTTTATTAGATAGCCTATAATAAACGTATATGTAATCATTCAACAACATAGCTATGCTAACCTTTACTTTCAATTTCCCACATTACAACCGCAAATGACCACCTTCAAGAAAATTTATGAGCCCATGTTTCAACAACAAAATTTGTAAATAATGAAAACAGAGTGGGATGCAGTATGCAGTAGAAACAATAAAGAATGTCTGCATGTATAAACAAACAAATGATCTATTATCAATATTGTATTCGTCGAATTTGCTTACACATCGCTTTTAGTTGTGTACAGTCCATCAGTTAAAGATTCTATAGCCAACCACCTAGCTGGTAAATTTCCCTAAAAATAGGAGATAGAAAAACGTTACATTTTATTAAAAACGAGCTGCAGGAAAACTTAAATACTTAAATAAATAACTTAAATAATTAAATAAATAAAATTAAAACCAGAAATTTAAATTAAAAGTCTTGTTCAGGGTTGCCAGATTACTGAATAAATTAGCCAAATATTATTACCATAATCGCTGTTTTCTTTGTTTCAAAAAAAATCAGGGTCAACTACAACAATGTTTGGCATCTTTTTTCTGTAATCTGGCATGCAACCCTGCATGGCTTGTGTGCATCTAGATCCATATAGTATCTAGGTTACAACCAATTTGTTTTATAATATAACATTTATAGTGCGCGCGTGCTGATTGGTCGAGAAGCGTGTTTTCACAACTGTATAGAAACAAGGGACTTTCAAGCGAAGTAATGTAATGGGAAATTGTAATTGAATCGAATTATACTTTTACTTTTAAAAAAAAGGATGACTAGAATAATATAAAAGTGGGATAGGCAACTGGAGGCGGAATTAGCTATTATACATTACTATATATCCCTGCCAGCGGAGTTTTTTCTATGATAACTTTAGGGTTTTCTTTGAGACAAACACTAAGATAGCTTTTGGTTTAATATTTTCATCGTGTGAAAAGGTTTCAAAAAGAATAAAAAATAGAAGTAGCCCGAATTGAAAGAATCGAATGTTTTACACGCAAAATGACGCGTTCATGCACAACGACTGCACTACAGGATCATTGCTAAAAACATATAACATCTTCAATGAAAAAATACAGATGTATAACAAAGTGCAGAGCTCTCAAAGGAAGGTGATTCCAACATATTTTTTGATCTGCTCTTTGTGATCGGAAGGGCTAATTTTCATCACATGCACTGATGCACACATGCAAGACAAGAACCAAATGGAAATCAAATGGAAAAGTTTTACTGTTTCATGCTATTGGGCTATATAAAATTTTAAGAGAATATTGTAGAAGCTATTTATAATGCGATATTTGATAGGTACAGCTTAGATACTGTAGTATATAATTATATATTTTATTGTATACTGACATCGATATGCATGAATCATTTTTAGGGTATTTTTACCGAAGTAATTTTTCTGTTCGGATCCCGCTCATGAACAGTCTCAGGAACACCAAAGTTTGAGATTTTTGGCGTAAAATCTTCAGTTAAAAGAACAGTTTTTGCTGCTAGATCGCGATGAATGACCTTTAAAAATATGGATTAAAGATAATATTTAAAGTACTTTGAAGTGTCAGCCGTCAGGGTACTCAGGCTACAGCCAATTCAATGAAAATTGCCCTATCAAAACGTAAAATCTGAAAATGTAGAAATTAGAAATGTGGCTATGTGTATAAGAATACCAAAAAAAAACAAAGAGATGACTCACAAAAGAAAATCTATCTTGCTATTAAGGCAGTTATTTGATTCGAATAGGGGATAGGAGCGTGATCATCCATTTGACGCTCAAGGTCAGTTTAATGTGAAAGTCAAGTCTGTTCTGCGTATGCATATTTTCTTGCAAATATTAACTTTTGTTTTGGACTTGGGGGACACTATCCGCGGTAAAGTAATTAAAGGGGACACTATCCGCTAGCGGAGAGACACACTTCAGGGGGACACTATCCGCGGGGGGACACTATCCGCTGTAACACCGGCAACCGGCTATATAGGAGCTGTGAGATAAATGCGTGATAAACTTTATCTTTAGCCGTACTGAATTGCCATTTCCACACTATGGATATAGTATGGAAAGAATTATGCATGCATATTTCCATATATAGTTTATATTTTGAGAAAGATATACCGTAACTATATGTGGTGTCATAAAAGCGAATTTCACATTTTGGAAAGGAATCTTTTGCCTTTCTTTAGACGTGAATTTAAAAGAAAATCTTTCATTTTATTTCCTCGAATATGACCGGTCAAGTATTACAACAGGAACAATTCCTTGGGAATGAATGCATGGTATTTAAATTTGCAAAGCTCATCTTTCACGTCAAATGCATTTTTTAACTTTCGATTTCGTTTTCGTGGAATCCCTCAACGGTTATGTGTTATTTAGGTAGTTTTTGAAAAAGCAATTGCCTTATATAAAATGTCCATGCAAACGCATTTGTCGACTGCAGACTGTTAGGTAAACCAATTTTGTTTTCACGTATTTCCCTGGAACTATTATTATTCCCTGGAACTGTTATTATCATTATTCATTTCTTTCCTTAGAAATTCATTGTTTTCACAGAATCACAGTCAACACCAAAATATAAGCATAGCATGAGTAAATTTCGGGCTGGCTACGCCACTGTAAAGAAGACACGATTGAAACTGTAAAATTTCAAAACTTTATTTCAAATCTTTAGACAACACTCCACAACACACATTCTTATATATCTATTCAACATGCATGCGCATGATGAGTTATATAATAAGGCCCACACAGACTGCATATGCATGATTTGTAACGCAACGCTAATTTTTAGAAGCAAGTAAATTTAATTTTGATATAACAGTTTGAGAGATATGGGTACCAGACCAGTCAAAATGTACTATCATTGATTCAGTAATTACCAAGAATATCATAACATTGTCAAAGTTAATAGAATTTGAAAATTGAAAAACATCGCGTCTGTGCATGTGTGTCGGACTTTAGAGAGAGAGCGTCAATCTATCATTCAGGTAGTACATGCAAGGTCTCTGTCTAGCCTTATGTAAATTATTGACTCTGACCACATAATCTCTTGAATTTACCTGCCTTATTTAGTTTTCCTTCCATGAGAATGGCGTCAGGATGTCGCCGAGACGTTGGACCTTTCTATCGCTAGTTTTTTCTTGTATATATATGTATTGTGCAGTAATATTTGATAAAATGTAAGCTCGGATATTTGAGGGGATATTCACCCATTGCATTATGTTCGGATACAGCAATACCTGTAGCCTCTTAACTACGAAATTCCGGCAAACGTTTCAATGAACGGTAAATCAAACGGATGACCGCTTTTGGAACAATTTTCAAACGTTTTCGGCTAAGCGTTCGAATGTACCGTTTCGAACGATGGACGATCTCGAAAATCGTTTCAACGGACGCTTCAAGCGTTTAAACGGCAAACGAACGGATAACAAACGATATTTTTCAACGAACGAAATAGCATTAACGTATGTTTTCCTGTGGAAGTTCACATATAATGAAAGAAATTTGCATGTTAGCTGTCATTAGACATTATTTAATTATTTACTCTGGACACGGACACATAAATTTTTGAACTCGCATGCTTCATTTAGTTTCCTTAATAATGGCGTCAGGATGTCGTCGAGACGTTGGACTTTTCTATCACTCGTTTTGTCTTGTATATGCATGCTTATCCAAATCATTGTTAAGTACACTTGCATAGCTATATATATATAAAAATTCCCTCTCTTTAACCCGTATTACTTCAATTTAAGACTACAAAAGCTATGCTATTCAAATGAAGTATATTAAACACAGTAATGTTTAACTTATTCGAATACTTTTATAATCTATACCAGTAGCGTAGCCAGCCTGTCGATTTGTTCCGCTATGCGATTTGTCGATCCTGCTGACCATGCCATTAACAAGGACCTAATATTTTAAAATTTAGATCCTGAAATTAAATACCTGTTCCCTATCTGGGACGCCGCAGTGATTTCCTTTCAAGTTTATATTAGCTGAATTATATAGCCTTTATAACTATTTTGAAGCTCGAGTTACCAATTTTACTTATTTTTTTCCAATAGACCTTTTCAGTAATTACATCACAACATTTTAACATCACAACGTACGTTTTAAATTTAGAACCACCTTAAATAAAATAGATTTCCAGTTTTACTCTCACGAGCCACGTGCGAAGATGCAAAACATCATTCTTCAACACATGTATGAAAAAGATTTTTATTATTTTGACCAATAAATGTGGAAATAAGCCATAACACGAGAACGAGGCTGATGAGCCAACACCGCGAGCCTCATTCCCGCGTTATGGCTTACTTCCATACTTATTAGTCAAAATGGAAACTTCTTTTTCATGCACGGGTTATAGAAGGATGTTTTGTATCTTTGCTGACTTTGCACGTGGCTCGTGAGAGTAAAACTTGAAATCCATCTCATTTAAGGTATTTGTTGTGACGTAATTACCAAAAAGGTCTATTTTAATCTTATATTCTTGCTCTGCCTGACGATATTCTCAGTCCACCAATGCATGTTTGAGACGATCTGCTACGGATGAAGCCCTAGTGTGTCCCACATTTGTTCAAAAATCTCCTCCTTCGAATCTTCTCGTAAGATAAAGAAAAGAAATGGAATTTCAAGTGTGGCAATATGCCAGCATTATTGCGGACAACGAAATAAAAAGAAACCATGCTTGAGATCATGCAACTTGATGTTTCACTATTGAATTGATTACCGTCAATTTTAGCTCACTTTTCCGCGCCAAGTTGCGAAGTGCGTTAGGAAATTGGAAACTACGTCTCGAATTACGGAAGTACGTTGCCAACTTCCGTATCTAATTCCAAATTCCAATTGTAAATTTTAATTTAAATTGCAACGAAGTACGTTGTTCATAGGCATAGCAATTAGGTGAAGAGCGTAAAGTATTCAGGATTTGAGTCAATTTGAATTAAAAATATGGAACGTAATCACTTCGTAACACAAGGAAAAGCCGTAAGTAACAAGTAATTGCTAAGAAAAACGTACTTCGTTGCGATGTAAATTCAAATTAACAATTGGAAGTAGATACGGAAGTTGGCAACGCACTTCCGTAATTCGAAATGTGGTTTTCAATTTCCTAACGTATTTCGCAACTCGGCGCGGAAAAGTAATCTGAAATTGACGGTAAAACATGGCTTCATCTTTAAGGAAAGAGCGTAATTACGAATACATGGCGATGAAATATTCGCAACTCAACCAGCAGCAATTCGCTATAGGGAAGCAGTTGATCCTTGTGCTGGGTGTGAAGAATGGGGACAAGGTTGTCGATATTGGATGTGGAACAGGTGAAATAACAGCATATATTGCAAGCATCGTGGGCAAAGACGGTCTGGTTGTTGGCGTTGATCCCGACGGATGTCGAATCGATGTTGCACGGCAGAAACACAGTCCTGATTATAAGAACATTACCTTTGTACATGGCGATAGCTCGTGTGATTTTCCTCATCGCAACGAGCCATTTTATGATGTCTCTTATTGCAGCTCGGTCTTTCATTGGTTGGACGAACAGGAGAAGATCATATTCCTGCAGACTGCGTTCAACTGTCTCAAGCCTGGAGGTAGAATAGCCATTAGTAGCTTAGAGGAAATTCCCGAGCTTTTCCTGCGTGTGCCAGAGTTGCTGCCCGACGTTGAAGTTGAGAGCAATCGTCCACCGTTTAAAATTGTGAAGAAGAACGAAACAGAGGCGATAGTACAACAAGCAGGCTTTGAGGTACAACACAGCGATTATGCACAATGCGAGCACACATTTCCAAGTGTGGAATATTATTTAACTTGGTTTGGTGCGTCTGGGTACGTGGACGAGAAGAAATTTCTACCACACAAGAAGCAGGAATTTTCTCAGAAGTTTGCAGATGATGACGGGAAAGTTCATTTGAAACTGAAAATGTTTCTAATCATTGCAAAAAAACTAGAAACAATTTAATAACACTTAATAGTATACCAATATTGGGAAGAATGTATGTTAGATCTGTACAGTAAGTAAAATAGTTGTTATTGCCAACACTATATTGGAACTGATACGATAGACCTAACAAGATGATAGTGAAATGCTCCCTTGTTGGCGAGGTATATCGTGAATCGAATTGAATTGAATTGAATGTAAACGGATAGATTGGATGGAAGGTGAAATAAACGAAAATACGAAAGATAAAGTCCCAACCTCGTACCCAGGGTCTTTCCTCCTTGAGTTAGGGCCAGTTTATAGGGCTGCTTTCCACTGTCGCGTTTTTCATACGACACGTAGCTAGTTGGGGGGTGTATTTCATATATTTTAATTGGGGGTGTATATTCATGTTTATATACCGTAGGAAGAATAGCGTACAAAAAAAATCAGTCGGGCATAGGACTCAAGTAAGCTTCTAGATACGACCCTGCGTGTATCATTCTTTTTTGGGCACTCAGAAAGAGCAAATGACTTTTAAACAAAGGAATAAGTTACGGTTCGTTACAATTCGGTTGAAGTGGAAAACAGGCCTTATTCAATACACTCTGCCCACGCCCCACAGACATCGCTGGGCGTCATTTCAAAGGTTGATTTGCATTCGCGTTGTTTATAATATTAAGCAGCCTGTGTGCAGGCTACATTCTAATATAAATAATATAATATTGTAATTTGTGACATAAAATTGTACGACAGATAATTCGGTTAATATGGTTAGATGGATTCTTGGGTTGCGCGTTCTGCTGTGTTTCAGTTCGACCAATTTAATAAGTAATGTTGATACAAGCGTGGTAGAGGAGGAATGTCCCACAATGGCTGCGGCGTGTGTGGGAAATTACTATACCGAACTGCCGCTTGCTAGACGATATCCAGTCGAGGTGCTTCCTTATTTGTGTTAAATATATACTGTCATTCATTTGCTTAGAAAAATTCCACTCGTTTGAAAGATCGATTAAATCATTTAAATGTAAACACGCAACAAATTATTTGTTTAGGGCTTCCGTGTATATACTGACTTCCTCCAACTCATATTTGGGAGACATCTGTTTAATTTTAAAAAGCCTGTATATAAATAGTCCCAATAAAATGTTATGACAACTCATCGCAAAGAATTTAGACAGGAAGTGTTAATTTTATTCTTCAAATTTTATAGGGTCAGCAATCTGTTTGTTCTACAGAAAAATAGTGTCTAAAAGCAAAATTTAGATGAAGGAAATTAATTATGTACAATGTCTTGGGTTTCACAATTGTAAACCATCCATATTTATAATATATATCAGTATTATATGGATGAAGAATATAACCTTTAACCATGGCAAGCAACAGCCAGCCTCGAATTTTTTTGAAGAAAGCTAGCTTGCTGCCAAAACAACCCTAATTGTTATCTTGCACCTTCTTGCCCAAACTAATTATGCCCATACAGTCATACCAACCAGTACTTTACCTTGTTTATATCAGCAAAATACAACCAAGCATCTCACAAATAGGCAATTAATCAATATAGTGATTACTTAACTTCAGGTTATATATGTTGAGCCTTTTTTGACTAAAAGTGCTTAACCCAGATATTTCCACCTTGCCTAGAATTTTTTTAATTTCTGGTTCAGGAGCCTTATATCCCTTCAATGTGCTTTAAACATGTTCAGTATGGATGCCCCTTAATATAATTCCACAATATTCATATTAGGTTGGACACATCACTAAATTGTCACTGGAAAATGAACAAATTAGAGAGATGAAGACTCTAAGCATAAAACCACCAATATTTGGTAATACATTTAATTAAATTGATTATTATTATCAGCTCATAGATCATGGCAAACAAGAATGAACATAGAATTTCAATAATAATTAAAAACCATGTGTAAAATTGGTTTTAAAGACAATCATGGGCCCACAGTAATTGTTACTTAATTGCATGTTGCTATATCTCGGCTAAATTTGTTGTAATAATATTCTTGTATGTTTGCATGCTGACATCAATAAGTAAATTAGCTTGTAGGTAACACCACATAAGTATTTAATACTGCAAAGCTTTAGTTTGTTAACCCGGGCCTTTATATATTGCACTATTCTATTGCACTGATGAAGGCCCGGGTTAACAGACTGAAAGCTTTGCAGTATTAAACTACTTATGTGGTACGTGTACCTACCAGCTAATTTACTTAAATTGTTGTGTTACTGATAAATGCATGCAGATGTCATGTTGTAGAGTAATGGCAAAGTTAATAAATAAATTAAATTATTTGGTGTGTAAATTTTCCAAGGTGTTCAAACTTCAACTTGAAAAACTCTGATTGCTAAATCTGGTGTGACATCAGAGCTACTCAAGATCGTTCAGGCAAACAAAGTAAACATCTATGACAAATAATTTGTTTTGACTATTTAGAAATTCGCAATTATATGAGTCCGGAAGAATGTGATGATATTATAAGGCTGGCAAAAGAACAAGGTCTACAAACATCTGAGACAATGGATGAGGATATGTTTGAAGATGAGCAGAATTTTCAAGAAGCTGATGGTGACGTTTTTGAATATTATGATTACAACAAAGATAACTTCTTGGATGTTGATGAGGTATTATTTTTCATGATTAGGAATTCAAATTGTAAAATTGTTGCGGCAGCGTTTCCATCCGCGCAAGCCAGGCTATTCTACCTACCAGGGCGCTTATATATATTGTTTATACATACATTATCGACGGATAAACAAGACCTGTTAAAATGTCAAATTTTGGCATTTTTCATCAAAAACACGCTCGCCTCAGGCTACTTCCGCATCTCACGTCGATCAGCGCGCGGTCTTTTGTTGCACCGCCCCTATATATAAGCGCCCTGCTACCTACGGCCCACGCTTGGGCAAAAACGTGTGCTGTGGAGCGTGTGTAGAAAAGTCTGGCTTGAGAAGTTTCAGCGTCTCCTGCTCCAAATGCTCATTCAGATATGTGAATATCACGACAGTTTGTTAAATTATTAAAGTATTTTCTTTTTACACCAGATATTTTTTGCCCTAGTTTGTGTAACAAAAAAATTGTTAAAAATTTTCACCCCCAAGCCAAGGCCAAGGACTACACACGAGAACATGGAACTGGAATGAAAGCACTTTCCTTCGTACATAAAATCATTTGCGTTTTTTTAGGTTACGAACCTTTTAGATACAGAATTGGATTTTTCTCCAGACATGGAAGACGTCGTTGACATGTAAGCAAATCATCTTATAAAATAACATGTATATAACGCGTGTTCTGATTAGTCGAAGCCCGTGTTTGGATCAGGTCATCCAAACACGAAAATTCGTCGTTTTAAAGAGTTTCAATAAAGAGTTTTAAAAATTCAGGCCTGGTCGACTGGTCGTTGTTATTTATAAAACAATTACTTTATGGTTTCCGTGTTTGTATTGCCTGATCCAAACACGCGGGAATGTTGCGAGAGTTAAGAAAAGCGCGCGAAATGTTTTGCGAGGTTTTCTTAACATCTATACTACTTCACTACCGGTAACAGGGACTGGTTTTTCATTTAATTAATACTATATCGACAGTTTTACGGCGAACGCGTTTGTAAAAATTGCATTTTCCACAACGCATTGTTTTTTTTCAAAAAATCAGCTTTGTCGTTAATTAAACTAAAACAATTATTCCCCTCATGCAGGCTTGGTGATTATCTCTGAATAAAAAACCTCGACATTGACTAAATAATATATTTGACAATTTATTTAAAATAAGTTCAACGCGCTTTAGCGAGAATTGCCTTTTTAAATCCGTTTACATTTTTATCTGCAGGCTTGAGAAACTCGATTTGGACAAAAATGGTGATTGTAAGTATTGAGACGATATATCCCAATTGACGAGTGCGCGGGTATCCCTTTCACCTACTAGTATCGCTTTTACCTAAACATGGTCATCAACTTTTCTAGAGTATTTACCTTTTTACGCATGTTTTAGTCTGCATATAATGCAACTTACAAAGCACTCTGCAACACAAAAAATGAAAATATTTATACTGCATTTTTTTCTTGCAATAAGCGAGATTCTGTGATCTGTCTCAATAGAATTAGTTCAAGTACCATAACTTAATATAACATTTGTGTATACGCTTTGCTCTCGACAGTGAAGCTTAGTGAGGACGAATTCGAGAAGAAAGATGTTGGAGGAATCATTAGGTTTGTTTCCCTTACAAAGCGAAAGAAGCCTTACACAAAGAGCAGACACAGTGAACAAACCTGGTTGGAAACAGACAGAAACAGCGAGAAAACGTTGCAGTCATTACGTAAGAGGTGCAAGAACATTTATATTCATGCAGTCCAAAGTATAACCATATATATAGGGGCCTTGGTATTACAAAATTTATAATTGAAACGGTTGGTAAGTCAAAATTGAGGAACTACTGGAACACTAAAATATTATGCACTTTAGTTTCGACTGTACTAAACTTGCTTTCTCTTTCGACTGTACTAAACTTACTTTCTCTTCGCTGTTTATGACATCGACTATAGTCTTGCATAGACCATAATTCCGTTCATGTTACGGTTTACAGACTTTGGAAACTGACTAAACTTCCCTTGATGCTCCTAAACGCCAGTGAAAGCCTTCAGGTATGCAGGAAATATGTTCAATTAATTGTAACGCATGCATGTATTATATCTACGTTTTTTTTATAACATATAGTTTGGTGTTAGCTTAATATCTAACCCGCCTGGATTTTATAGAGGGATGAAAAAGGGCGCAAAGGTGGTTACAGCTAGTGCATGGGGTTCTTAATATATGTCTGTCAGTCCATACATGCATGATCAGACTATCTAAAGTTTTATCATTTAGACTATATCATTTAGAAAATCTAAAGTTTTCTGTAAAGTTTTAAACGGGTTTCTATATTAATAGCGTTTTCTGTTCTGTTTGAAATACACAGGTCAAATACACAAATGCGAGTAATACACATGCGAGGTCTTATAGGCTTATAGGACAAATGCAAGTAATGCAATATGCATGTAGAACTACCGTTAAATGGAACGGCTATGAATGAACTGAAAGTGGTAAACTATTTCGTATATCATTCGAACATGACTGTATACTGATATATCCTTAACCGCATGATATAACCAGGCAAAGCTTTTGATTGTAGATGAAGTGTCTTAAAATTTACTCGCATTTAAGGTGGTAAGTTATGGTCCAAGAGGACACTATAATTGCCACGTGGACAGCGATGACATTGACCCCAAAACGCGATGTTGTCATTTGGATGACTACGGTTCGCCTGATTGCCGTATTTGTAGGTATGATATCGTTTGTTCACGTGATAGAAATTTTTGAAGTAAATCAAAGCTATTTTAAGGCTACCTTCACATTGGACCAGACGATTTTCGAGCCGTTCTCAAATTCGTCTGGTTCAGATGTTCACACAGAAAAAAGGAATGAAAATGTGACTTGTTCTACGTGTTTACACATGCAAGGAAACTGACTAATCCGAGCACGGTTTCAAATCCGTCCGAGTCCGTGTCAACGTAGCCTTAACCCGTTGCAGATTTCTTACACACTATTATGGGACTAAATCGTTGGGCTGACTGCGCGACTGACAACACCTATAATAGGAGATGTTCGCTTCCTTCCATCAAGTTGCTTGAAGTCCAATGAGAAAGTATTCGCGTTCTCTATAGATATCTCACAGTTCTGTACTTCTTGAATTACGTCGAAGAAGGAGGCGAAACTGCGTTTCCAATCGCCGACAATGAAACGTACGATGAAGATGTAAGTCTTGTATGTGATGGATTAGAGTCAATCGGTTAATTGCTTTTTCACTTGTCAGTTCTATCGTAAGAGAAAAGTCTGTTTTCCACTTAAACATATACGAAACGTGACTGGTATACATATATATAAATATTTCCTAGACCTTTCACCACGATACGTTTGAAGTGGAAAACAGGCCTAAAATCCTCATGAATATCCTTTCATGCAACCCCCCATTATTGTTGCATATTTTTCCTGAGGAGGATGTTACCACCTTGAGGGTATTAACCATTCACAGGTGTGGCAAAAAGACGTGAAGAGAATGTGCAATGTTGGTCGTAATTGTCACAAGTCGAATCTTCGGGTTAAGCCCGAGAAAGGTAAAGCAATCCTGTGGTACAGTCATGGGATCGATGACGCCACAGGGTGGTTGGGTGACTCTGATCCTTACAGCGTCCATGGTGGCTGTGATGTGAAGAAAGGTAGAAAGTGGATTGCAAACAATTGGATATCTGTCAGCGAAAGCCGCATCGACGACGTCCAATTTTGGCTTCGAAAGATGCAAAACGCAGGTTTAAAACTATGTGTCGAAACTTCGACCTAATTTTGACTGTAGCCGGCTTTCCACTAGGCGGAATTTCTCGATCGAACGAAATTTTTCGCTCAATTCTCTTTTCAATTGTCAGAATTCGACCGTAGCGGATTACCTTCACCGGTCACAATTGAAAGGAAAATTGAGCGAAAATTTTCGTTCCGCCTCGTGGAAAACCCGTTTTCCTACTGATTATTTCTCGTTCTCCCAAACTCCCACGTGTGTTTCTATAACTGTATAGAAACGCGGAAAATGTTTTCTGTTTCTTAAATGGGCAACAATATTTTTTTAACAATTTATATATCTATTGAATAGAAAATGCAGAAACAAAATCGAATGATGGTAAAAACAGTGTGTTTGATGAAGTTTTCCAGGACGTTGAATCAGTTAATACAAAAAAAGAAGAGGAAATAAATGGAATTTTCGACAGCTTAGAACATTCAGATGTGGAAAGTACAATCGAGACACCCAGACAGGAACTATAAATTTGTTTTGGAGTTGAATAATTCGCTTTTAGGTTGATTTAGTAGAATGGACCGAGTTTGGGAGTATTTTCACAAGGACTCGCCTTAGGCCTACGCGCTAGTAAACAATTATTGTGATGCGTAATTCATGTACAACCAATAGCATTTGGAAAACCTTTTCCATTTTGAAAACGCCAAAGCTCGATCCCGTTTGTCACAATTTAGTCAAAACGCAAATCCATGGTGTACTAAGGGTGCATTTCTACTTGCAGAGAAATAGTTCTTTAGCGAAATATTTGCATACTTTCTTTTGAATTTTAACCGAACAGATAAAAATCAGTTCAGCTTGACTGTTCTCAGTAAAAGAAGTTATTCAAATATTTCGCTGACGAATTATTTCTCTGCAAGTGGAAATCCAGCCTAAATATCAGGAAAATTGGCACATGTAGATATAATTTATTTTCTTTCTATTTTATAATTTATATAATTCAATAAGTTTAATATTACCTAAAATATAATTTAAGAAATGATGCCTGAACGCTATTTAAACTTCAAGGTTCATAGACATCAGTTTTTTGAATTTAATCCTGGTCAAACTGACAAAGAATGCGAGAGTATTTGTTATAACTCAAATTACGGGCGTTTAATAAACTTAGCACTACAGGGTGAGTCGAAAAAACTGATGCCTTTCACCCGTTCCCCATTTTCTAAATCACATATAGGAAGAGTTCTAAATTTTAGAACGTCACATATGTGAGTCTGATCATCATATTCAAACTAGACACGAACTTTAAAATGGCGTAATCAGGGCCGTCGCGAGCGGGGGGGTGTGGGGGGGTGCTTCACCCCCCCAATAATTATCATACGTCCCGTTTAGTCGGCAAATTCGTCATTACAGTACCTTCAGTCGGCAGGCAGCAAGTTGCCATTATAAAACTCAAATTTCTCAACTTATTTTAACGAAACGTTAATCTTGTAAAATTTATGTGTAGCTAGTGTTATGTGTTCCTCCAAGGGCTGAAGATAATTGACTCTGTGGCGGATTTGTTATCCGTACACCTTGGCGGATACGTTTGACATTTTTCATTGCCGACATAAAATTATTACTAACCCCTGGCAACTGTCCAGTGACGTCTCATGTTCTGTCTTTTTCATTCTACTGTTCTCTGTGACTGATCTGGTGGTGTTCTACGTCTCTGTTTGACTGTATCATGCGCGGTTCAAAACCAAAACGAAAACGAATAAAACTTCAATGTCTTGAATGCAATGCGACTTTTGACGATGACTATCGCAATAAACATGAGCAATTGCAACATAAAGGAAAACGGGTCCGAGTAGCACATAAAGACGCACCGGCGAATCCGTTCGAAGCCGCAAAGGCGCGCAGTAAAAGCCAAACATATGCTGCGTCAGAAGTGCCTGAACCCCAAACAGACAATGTAGGTACTATGGAGAAAGTCCAAGATATAGGCGAAATTGGTAAGTGTTTTCACAGTAACTTTTTAAACGTGTGACAATATACTTTTTATTGAATAGTTTGTAATGGTCTCTTATTTCTGACTTCTGTTAAACGTGCGATAACATCATGGCCCAGCTGGCCCTTACTAGCCATGGCACTTATTAAAATATTTTATATATTACAATATTACCATGTATTTAGAGACAGCCGCGTCTGAAATGGAACGATATTCGAGCTAAAATAGTTAAAATAAGATTATAAGAATGGATCATGATCAATACTTCGTAACGATCATGGGATAAATATATGTCGCTAAAACAATTCTTTCGCAAGTAAACTCAACAAATATTTGGTCACTATAGTACGATCAGAAAATGAGTCGTTGTGCTGCTCCAGTACGAAAATCCATTTCGTTAGTTGTATTGTAAGTATTGACAAAAGAATTATGTTTAGTGGCAATAAAAGAACCTGCATCCGAAAACCCAGAACCGATGTTGAACACAGCTCTTGAGGCCATCATAATAGAAAATCGTCAAAATCCCGATCAAAGTCAATCAGCAGATTCGTGTTGTTCTGTCTCAGAGTCAGAGAATGCAGATTCTGATAATTCTCCTGTCTTTTCGTCAACCGTCACCCAAACTACAGATGCTCACTCGCAAATCTCTCAGTTCCCAACCCACGATATTCCTGAAGATTCGATTAGTGTAGCTCCTGGAAATGTAGATCAAGACTCAGAATTGAACCAGAAGTCATATTGGAATGACTGGATGGAATCTATTGGAACCTTGTCCTCTATTGCGAGCTATGCTAAGCAATGTGACACATTTGTGCATGATGCGCGAGAATCTGACATTCCTGACATAGAGCAATGGGTCGAGGGCGCCAACAGCATTGTTACGGTGATACAAGAAACCTGCCATAGATTCGTTGAAAAGTCGAAAGCGATTCTTCATGATATCAAACGATCAAAGCTCAAAGTTGACGACCTTGGTTTGCCTGAAGTCTCAATTGAACATGATCCAGGCCTACGCGGTGAGGTGTGCAATGAGAACCAACGAGAGTACCTTATCGAACTCGGACCATTTCAGCCGAAGTTACCCTCTTACCCTGTTAGTCAAGATATTTCACAAGGCAAGCAAAATAGTTTTTCATCCAGATGGTATAAGGAATATCCACATCTAGAGTACAGCCTTGCAAAAGATGCTGCTTTTTGTTTTGTGTGTTCATTATTTAATGAAACACCTTCAAAAGAGAAGGCAGACCCTAGTTGGAGGACAACAGGCGTTAGGAAATGGCACAAGATGAAAAGCGTTGGGAAGGCCAAACCTGGAAAACTGGTTCAACACTTCTCCTCACAAAGTCATAAAGCTTCTCTGGGTGCTTATTGTCACTTCCTGCAGAAAACAAAGCATATCGACGCCCAACTAGATAAGAAAATACGCGCAGCACAAATTCAAGAATCACAAGACATGGAATATAATCGCCAAATTATCACCATCCTTCTTGATGTCGCGAAGACACTTGCTCGCCAAGCTCTTCCCTTCAGAGGTGACAGCAATGAAGATGGGAATTTTATGCAAGTGGTTCTTTTGTTAAGCAGGCACGTACCAAACTTAAAGCGGTGGATAAGTGACAAAAGGCTGAATCCATATCACGCGACCTATCTAAGCCCTCAGTCACAGAACGAATTTATCTCGTTGCTTGAGAAGGAACTGCGTGTGAGAGTTGTCGAAGATGTCAAATGTGCAGACATGTTTTCCGTTATGGCAGATACTACACCTGATGAAGAACACACAGATAGGCTCTCGGTTGTTCTAAGATATGTCAGTCCGAAAGGGGAACCAAGAGAGAGATTACTGGATGTGACAAAGACGGAGGACAAGACAGGTCATGGGCAAGCACAAGATATCGTTTCTACGATAAAGCGGTCTGGTTTGAACACCGATAGTCTGTGCTTTCAATCGTATGATTTCGCTGCCGCAATGTCCGGGGAATTCAATGGTGCTCAGAAGCATTTGTCCGATCTTGTTGGACGTGAGATCCCATATATACCATGTCAAGCCCACCGCTGCAACACTGTACTTGAGCACGGTTGCAATGCAAGCCCCATTATTCAAGAAATGTTTGAGGTACTACAGGCCCTTTATGTATTCTTCACTTCGAGTACAAAACGGTTTCAGCCATTGAAAGAAGAAGTCGTCAAAGTCGAGAATTGCCTGATGCTCAGAAACCTGTCCAAAACCCGATGGATTGCGAGGGCGGAAAGTATTCAAGCTGTATGGGTATCCTTCCAAGTCATCGTTGACGTGTTACACGCAGTTGCAAGCAGCGAAGGGGCAGATGCAAGCACGAAAACCCAGGCACTTGGTTTAAGAAAAAAAATGCTCTCACTTGATTTTGTCATTGCGCTGATGTTCATGAAAAATGTTTCATACAAGATGAAGAGTCTGGTGGTGCAGTTACAATCAACTGAACTCAACATCTTAGATGCCACTGATCTTGTCGAGGGCACGTTGAGTGTCATGCAAAAGTTGCGAGATGACGACAAAGCGATGGGCAATCAAATTGAGGCATCCACCACCTTCGCCAGGAGCATTGGAATTGACCCTGAAATTGATTTCCACCGTCACCACCGCCCAAGGAGAGTGCCTAGACGCCTGGACGAGCAACCTGAAAGTGCTGCAGTACTTTCCTTACCGGCTTTTTATAGAAAACAGTTTCGTGAAGCCCTTGACGTTCTCACAACTCGAATGAAAGAACACTTGCTACAGTGCAAGAAGCGCATTTTACCTTTGTTGGAGTGTCTAAAGCCACCAATTGATGCGTCGCATGTTCAGTCAGCCATCACACTATTTCCACCTTCACTGTCGATTGATGCATTAGCTTTAGAAGCCGAATTGCAGGTATTGTCTGAGCTATTACCTTCTGATGTGGGAACCGACTGTACCAAAGTAGTTAAAGTCAGCGAATCCAACAAATTGTCACTTCCATTGGCAAATTCCATGGTCAGATTAATGCTTACAGCTCCTGTGACTGTCGCCTCAAATGAACGCTCATTTAGTAAGTTGAAATTTGTTAAAAACAAATTGCGAACATCAATGAGCGATTCAAGATTGGCGGGTCTAATGCTTTTAACCTGCGAGAAAGACTTAACGGACACCATAGACTTGGAAAAAGTTGCGAAATCGTGGAGCCTGTTAAAAAAGAGACGACTTCTAATACACCGCTAAGCTAATATGTATACTATTAGGAGCGTTTTCCTTCTAGAAGTCGCGACTCGTCCAACGTTACTGCATACTTTGTAAATATGTAAATATCGGTAATCGTTTAGGTTGCCCAATATTATTTCGTATAAACATATAAAACTACGTACTAAAATTTGTAAAATACCTCATGGAAAAATAATCAAAATATTACAATTTTGTCACGCTGTGGAAACGAGTTTTTATACTAGGCCTCAAGACTTACGCGGCTTTACAATTGGCAAAATTGGCCGTAATACCGAAACTGATTGCACCATTATGAGACGCACTGTTTATTGCAGATAAAGTTAATGCTTTCGTCGAAGAACTCGGCAAATTGAACAGGGATTAGTCGGCAATTTGGCCTTCGACACCCCCCCAATAGTTCACCGCTCGCGACGGCCCTGGGCGTAATTCTCTTGTGTGCAACAGAACGTGGTTAATTATGCGAAAGCGTTTAAAGAAATTTACTAATTCAACGTGACGCTTTGCTATAAATTGTTAATATTTATTTACAGAGAGTGCAATCAAACAATGTTCACAATTTATGCGCTATATGTCGTTCAATATGACTGCCGTTTCTTTCGATATTCTGCCGCGGCTCCTGGATATTCTGCATGGGTGTCTGGAGAAAATTTTATTTTTGAGGTAGCCCCACATAGAAAAGAATCACAGGGCGTAAGGTCTGGCGAGTGAGGTGGCCACCCAACATCAGTTATGGCCCAAAAGCACCCATAACAATGTATAATTGTTAGAGTTTGAATGCCTAAGCACTCTGTTGGGATGATATCACAGTAAACACTCGTTCCGCAGTCAGCTGTACCATTTTCTTTCAAAACAAGGCTAAGCCCTAGTTATTATTATAGTATTTTGGTCGCGTCGAATGCAATTCAAACAATAGATAATGAGATAATAATGAGGCTGAAAGAGGTTTACCATCTCATTACCCTTTCATTACCCTCTCATTACTCTTCACCCGTGCATGCGAAGCGGCTTTTGAAAGTCTGCCCATGCGACCGTTACCGGCCTGAAAAACAAAGGGCGCTTCGCCCAAAACGAAGGAAAATTGCCTTAAGCGAATGACACGATTCTCTATGAGTGGCCCGATTTATACTAATGATAATGAGGTTTATCATTTCATTGTCTATTGTTTGAATTGCATTCGATGCGACGTATAACCTTTAAGGCATTCAATTTAAAACTACAAGGTGAATTTCCAAACCGCTCATGTTTGTACAGACCATTGCAAGTTCGAACTTCGAAGTAGAAGAGTCGATGTTGATGAATAGCCAGTAAATGTGTCTTTGACGTTTGTTAATTGATAAAGGTCGTTTATATTAATGGTAAAAATCGTCGCCACCAATTAAACAACATCCTACGTACGTATATGGCTAGAAGGTTAACACCCGATGCACATAATTATTTAGTAAGTTGATTGTCGAAATTGGGATAAAATGCTGAAAACAAGAGACGAAGTAATAGTTTTGTTTTTTAAGATATCTTTGTTGCCATGATGCATTTTGGCCATAGTGGAGGAAGAAAGAAAGGTTTTTACTCTGTTGTGCACAGATTTGTTCAAAATCATCCTGAAAATTTCAGTAATTTATACGTGTGTCAAAATTTGGATATGCGATGTGTATCACAACCTAAACATACAAGGTTCAAACAGCTAGTGGAAAGGCATCTACATTAGTGTAACTAATTAGTCTAAAACTTAGGTGTAGGTATCGTGTATCTATATATATGGTTTATATATAGTATTTAGCCTTTTCACTGGGGAGAAAAATTTATAGTGAGTATTATAGATTATTATAATTGCTCTAGAATTTCATGACTTTTCAATAGACTGGCTTTCAAGGTATTTTCATCATTCACAGTGTTCATATGCAAAGACAAAAAATTGTCAGGGCCGTACAGTAGTGAGTGGGGGGGGGGGGGTACAAAATAGGCAGTTAAGAGCTAAATATATGGCAGTATACGGAAAACTAAACTTGTAGCATGGGGAATTTGGGAAATTTTTTCATATCAATGAAAAGCTTTGCCAAAGAAAATTTGCATTCTTTTCCTCTAAGTTCAGTAACCAAGGCGACTGTTATTGCCATTATAATGCCACTGTAATTAAAGAAGCCAGATTGATATAGAAATATTGCTACCTCAATTCAAGCATTTCAAAGCTATACGAGATGTCCAAAATATTATATTATGTGTAGAGCTTAATACTATAAATGTATCAGCTTTTTCTCTGTTTTTTCTTCTGTTCGTTGAGAGGTTCTTTTGTAAATTTAAACATTCTCAAAGAGTTATTGAAACGGAACAAGATGGAAGGAAATACTTTACTATTATTAAGAAGTTATAACTTTATTGTCATTGATTAAATTCAATATAGAAATGGAATTGAATAGCTAGCTATTCTTGCACTAAACTCTTTTATCTTTACTGTATTTTATTGTATTCGATAGTAATAATTCTTACTTCTCGCCCGATTATAATTATCAATAATTTAGTAAAATTATTTTATTTGAAGATACGTTCCAATATAAGGGAGCAGCGTCGATAAACTAACTCTCTGACGAAAGCCCTCGGGTGGAAACGTCGAGACGTGCATGTTTTTGTCTATTTTAGGCAGTTGTTATACCACATTTGATGCCAAGTTATTTTCTTTGAAACATGTCTACGCAATGAAAAATATATTATCTCAATCAGTCTTTTCTTTGCGGTGCTACAAATTCATTGAATTACCTCCAGAACCTAGATATTAGCTAGCCAATAATTTGGGTATATAATTCATTATATTACGCATCATTCTATATGATCGTTATAATTATTTCCACCACCATTTTTTTCGCACGATCATGATTCTTAAACATGCATGGTTAAATGTAACTATATATATAATACGTTTTCAATTTACGTGAGTCAAACATTGCAATCATAATGCATTTTTTAATCAAGCACTACAGATTTGCAGATGCACTTATAACATGCTGCATGTATGTTCATACACTGCTTTGCATGTATTATTTTTGACGCCGGATAAAGAGCGCCTTTATTCAAATTATCCTGTGCAATATCGGTGAAAAAAGATCGAAACACTCATTATCAGGAACCGCTCAGCAAGGTATAATAGCTTCACAATGCGCGTGTCTTCTAATGGTTTTAAATGGCAAGTTTTCTATGTATTTTCTGGCATTGTATGCCTTTTTATTTTCTTAAACCGAAACGCGAATGGCTGTACACAATATTCGGATGGTAGTGATGGGAGTGAAAGCCAATCGTGCCAACGCGATGTCGACACACGGTTTAATAGAAATTTGAACTTGCAAAGACAAACGAGAGATGTTGTCATGATGAAATATCTACCAAGAATAGACCCCGTAAAGGTTAGATTGGTGGTTCCTTTGAAAAATCTAATTTCCTTGTTTCTATAACACTATTATGCATGAGTATGGTCTATCATCAACGAATGTCATGTACTTTCGCAATATATCTTGTGTACTCACTCCTTGTGTATATATATAGTTATTTTAGTAGGAAGATCAGTTTTAACCTCGAACCGTTTAATAGGTGTTTTCAGGCGCCATGTAGAAGCAATCGAGAAGCAGGGCTTGCTTTGCCAACACCTGTCAATAAGGGCCTGCTTTTATGAATAACGACAGGTCTTGGGAAGATCCTGACCTAATAGTATTTTGCTATTATGAATAAAGCAGGCCCTTAATGACAGGAATTAATATAGATGTTGATCTAAAATTATTAAACATTTTTGCTCTCCAGACGGGGGACCATAGCAACCACACATATTTCACAAAAGATTTTTTTAGTAATACAAAGTCCTTGCTGGGTAGGTTTGGGGGTGTAGAAGCTCGCTTCTGAATGTTTGTTTTTTAAGAAGTTTACTTTTTACTACTTGTTGTTATATCGCATTTGTTGCCAAGTTGTTTCAAGACGCCATTGCGCTGTTCTCTGGTTTTTTAGTAATTGATTTGATTTCTCGACATTACGTTTCAAATTTTTCACCTAATCATGCACGTACCGAATCCTTTCAATAACATTTAAGTTGGTTACTACACACATGGACCGTGGAGACGAGGGGTGTTGAAAATTATTGAAATAAAATTAGCGTTAAAGAGTCATTTATAGTTATAAGAGTTCTATTTAGGACTGATATTAATCCTCCCACTCTCTGATACGCTCCGCGTGCCCTGACATAACTTGAATATTCATACACTTTTGTAGGTTGGCTATAAGAGGAATGTTCAAATTTTTCCTGGTGAAACACATCAAATGCAAACATTGTCTCTAAACCCTCCAATATTTGGTAAGAATGTGTTTGGATAACGCAATCCCTTTAGTAATAGACAGTTTGTTACAGGTTACAGACTGCTTTGTGGTAAAAATACAAATTCTTCGAATTCAAATGGTGCTTTTCGAGCAGGTTTTGTCCCAAAACACTATTCTACTGAATTTCCACTCCTCAAAACTCTCCCCAGAATTTCTGTCACCTGTGTTGTTTCCGCTTTAATCACTGACCAATTAATATTTCTTTTTTGAGGTTCTTGTCTAAAACCTCTAGATAAAAACGCGCTTATACTTAACCTGCCTATTATTAACATACCGATAAACGACGTGAAACGTACATTCGTAAATCTGGTCGAAGTTAAAGGTCAAGATCATCATTGATGGTCGCTTCATTTTTTTTTCCAGAAGTGGAAAATTTCCTAAGGAACGAAGAGTGTGATTTAATTATTAGCACCGCGAAAACCAGTGGTTTATCGGAGAGTACTACAGTCAGAGCAAATAGGAATCGATTGTCAATAGAGAAAATAATGGAATTTTTTGGCAAAGTTGATATAAATTTTGACAGAATTTTAAATACGTACGAGGTAGGCGTATATGGAAGCATGTTCTGTGGCACAGTGTTGCCTGTTGTCATTCGAATGCTGAAAGGAATTTATCCTAATATATATGAAAAAAAACTACCCTCGTTTACATGGACCACGCGTATGTAGTGACTAGTGATTTATATGTTTTGCTTATAGATTGGAGAGTTTTTCATAAAGTTGTCCGGATTGGTGCTCGGGGACGACGACATAGCACAAATGTAAGTAATTTACAAGACTGAAATTGTCCGGTTGTCCCCAGTTGATGAAACAACAATGTTATACTAGGCCGGTTGTTCCAAAAGTGGTGGATAAGTTCAAAATAGAAAACAAAATTATCTTCTTTTTGAACAACTGAACTGTTTAACTGTCATGGAAGCGCATATCAAATGTATAAGATGCAGGTTCAGCCATTACCAGATCTATGAGCCAGAGTATTTTTAAGCTTTGGCTTATCCGCCGTTAAAGCTATACGAGGTGAACGCTTTTCGAACAACCGGCCCCAGGACTTGATCTGATTATTGATAAACTTTCCGTGCATTTTTCAAACTATTCAATTGAAATTGTTTCTCACAATGACATAAAATTACAATTTTGTCCAAACGTTATGAGGACAGGGGCACACTGACACTGCACGTTCTCTCAGTTTTCTTACTCTAACGGCAACCTCCGCTATGTCCTTTCGGCGATCCGCCTCCCCAGTCCCCACCCCCTTTTAATGTTGGTTCCTAATGTTTTACCATCGTTTTTAAAGCAAGATAATAATTTACCAGAAATGCATTTGGGGGAAGTTTGCTTGGGATAAATTTTAAACTTATAGCTACACATGGCTATGCAAATTCAAATCTCAAGCCTGACCGCGATATAACTGTCGAAAGATCACCTCTTTTTATTACTATTATTGATTATTATAAACATTCATTAAACTGATGCTAGCCCCCACAGCTACAAGAGTTTATTTCCACAGGGGGCGTCCATATTAAAATATTACAAAAGTTATATGAAAAAAAGAAATAAGAACACCTATACATGCATGCATGTATAGTCTATACAATATATACAATGCGACTAAGGCCACAGAAATTTACGATGAAGTGACCCAGTGGAGGCATGAATGAAGAATTCCAGCTCTATTATTAACAAAAAGAAAATTTATCCAGCTTGCTTAGCTTCAGACGGGAGAGTATTTCACAGGCAAGCAGCTCTGCACCATACTTGAAACTTTTTCCAAGAAACTTTTTTTTTGGTTTTGGAAGAGCCAAGTTAAATCAGTGTGAGAGTGTGCGGTTGAAATTAGTAGGTTTTCTCTACTAGTGAATGGAATTTTCAAGGCCGCAGAGCGGCAGTATTATATTTACTTTACATAGAAATGTTGCCTTAGATCGGAAGTGTCTGGTTTCCAGATTTTACCAACTAAGGGATCCGGCGGAGAACGTAGACAGATCTGATCTCATAACTGGCGCCTGCTATACTTCTAAGGGCGCGGTTTTGCAATTTCTGTAGATCATCGCTAGGCGTTTTATTAAAAACTCCCCAAAAGGGAGCTCGAGAGCATTCAGTAATCAAAGTAGGTCTGTATTAGCATTTTACACGATCCAATGCAAACATTTCCCAATTATAGGATATATCTATGCAGCGGTTGCATTACCATTGTGTTTGTACATACATAGTCATCTACGCTTTTATACATTTGAAGTTTCGAGATTGTTTTTGCCGATTGTGAGGCCTGTGGTCATGTGTGGAAAAGCGACAGGACCCACAAATTTTCGGTGTCATGTCTCTCGTGTTTCAAGCGCAATGAAATTTCTGGTAAGAAGAGAGCAGCGAATGAACAATCGTACGCGTGCAATGCAAGATCACTACACGTGGCGCGTTTTTTTATTGGCCACAGCTGTTGACACCGCTGACCGCCCACGCAGGTTCCCTTCCTGGAATCAATATGCAAACAAAAACTGTAGAAGTGAAAAAAAAGCTACACTTCATTTGGTTGCCACGGTGAATCGCTGCGTGACGGTCGCCAGCTAGAGCATCTGGAAGCAATAAAACTGGAGAATAAAACTGCAGGTATGAACAGTTGTACAAAAATTTACGATGGGTTATTCTGATGATAATTTTGATCAAATTTGATCGAACTAGCTTGCCACTTTTGGCAAATGGCAGCTTCATATTATCGTGTAACAATATTGTGATCGGTCTGCGGTGCCAAAACTCGAGCTCGCACATTGCGAATACATTACTGATGACCACGATATTTAGCGTTTAGATTCGGTCAACCGGGAATGTGAAATGTGATACAAGCAAACTATAGGATTATTCCGGCGCTGGGTATATATCCACAGGAAATAATAAACATTAGTAATCGATATTTTGTTGCACCAAATTGAAAGCACTCAACCGCGAAGATTCAAGCTAGTGGATCTAAATACTAGAATAAACGTATCTTCCTTGTAAGTATGTGTAGTGATGTCATGAACGACCATTTCGCGCCATCAATGGATAATCAATTATTCTAATTCGAAACTTCGAACGCGTCTTGCTGTGGACTCAGTTTACACACGACATGTTGTAGTGCACTCACTGTACTGCAGCAGTTGAGAGATTAATATCGTGATAATAGTTGCGACACAAATTCCAAGATTATCTTTCTCTATTCAAAACGTAAGACAGTTGACTCCACTCGCTCCGAATTGGCCAATTCCTAAAAACCTGGTTAAAATCCTTCACTGAAAGAGAGAAGTCGAAATGTAGTTTGAAGGATTGGATTCATTCTAATTAAAAGGGTGATATTTTAGTTTTGAATGTTGTAAGAGTTGAGGTTTGAAAATGTGAGCACGAGATATCAGTGTTTTCATTAAGTATTTCAAAAATAGGCGTCTGCGTTTAAAAATAACAAAGATAGGAAAATGGAATAAATCAGAATCCAAAAGTAACTCTGCTTTGCAAAACTAATCATACACTTTACGGGTAATGGACTGACGGACGAACGGACGGCCGAACGGACGGCCGAACGGACAGGCGAACGGACGAACGGACAGGCGAACGGACGGACGGTATAGTGCCAGTTTTGCCAGATCGAAACAGTGGATTCTATTATTGGGGGAAGGAGCGGGGCCCATATTCGAAGAAAATTTCGTTCGGTCGAAAAATTCAGCCTGGTGGAAAACCGCCTTATGAGGGTACTTCAAAATGACCAAATACAAGAAGTTGAGATAACACGACTGGTTTATATTAGCCGTGAAAGTTTTCAACAGCGAGACCGTTATTATACCTGTCAGGTTAGCTATCAGTTATCATTGCATCCAAATAAATGCGTATTTATACATTTTTACATGCAGAGTTTTCATTCTGTAGCGCACAGGAGAAATATGAATTCAGAACCAGACGAGGCACCAAAAAGCAATGTCGAGCTAAAGGCTTCTTCAACAGAGATACAGCCAGAAGGTAGAGTCTAATAAAGTTACCGTTCATCGAACAAATTTTTGCGCCGACCGAGTCTCCTTGAAGTCGAAACAATAGCTCTCGATCTAAATAAGTCAGTCAACAGGGTATTTAAAAATTGCTGTTACGGGCTGTATACGATGTGTGAGTGTAGTTTTGCATGGAAAGGCACCTTGACAGAGAGATTTTTTCTATTTTTTAGACCCTCCTATATTTAACGCGGCAAAAATCTCCTTTCGACGATTCAACTACCGTCTTTACTTCGCCCTGCTGCTAACAGATGTTATGCCAACTATTTACACAACGGTTCGCATTCATTACCTCGGGGAGTTGCCGAACTCATGGGGAGTTAACATTGCCTCACAGTTACAATGGGTGAACGTTATCTTAGAAGTCGTTGAGGAGGCGCTGATCAAACCACTGTACTTTTGCATCGGACTCACGATCGGAAATGCCCGTGAAACCGAAAACAAGGTCAAAGGCGGATTGCTCGTAACCTTCCTCGTCTACCTCGTTTGCGCGTCGTCGATTGCCGCCGCAGCTTCGCCACTCGCCGACTGGTTGGCACAGGATGAGAAACTCATCAGCAAGACGGTCGACTATGTCCGCCTCGAACTTATCGGGTTGGTTATGTCGAACTTGGTCAAGTTTTTCATGGTGGTTTTCGTGCTGTTGGATGCCCAGCGTCACATATACGCTGTTCTTGCTATCCAGATGTCCCTATCTATCGTCCTCGATTCATTCTTCCTCAGCGAGTCCATCGACGTCTCGCTGAAGTTGGGCGTCAATGGCATCGCGTACACCAACATCGCCACGGCCACCGTGACGTTTGTCTACGCAACGTGCGTCTTTTGCAGGATGTACGGATTCTGTCTGACCAGACCAACCTTCGCGTGGCTGCGCGACTGGTCTTTCGTGGGACTCTTCTTTGGCCTCGACTCGCTGACGCGAAATGCTGCCTATCTTCTCATGATAATACGTATGATGAATGTTGTTAAGAAGCAAGGAATATATTGGCTGGCCAATTCCTTTGTCTGGTCCTGGCTTCTCTTGCCGTTCCAGTCTCTTTCCAAAGTGCTCATCCAAGATACGTCCAACGTAAATCATGTCATGGACCACCGCCTGAAGACCTTGGCCTACTACGTCATTGTACTGGGCATAGCCCTGGTATGGGTTGTCACAATTCCTGGATGGAAAGGCTTCTTCGGCGTTGTCCTTAATATCAAAGAAACGAGCGAGGTTTTTCGGCTTGCAACAATTCTGGCGCCATTTTACATGCTGCATGTATATGATAAATACCCTAATGGATAGCGTGTTCTATGGGAAGGGGAAGACTCAGATGTTGGCGATACAATCGATCATAACAAACATTGTGGTCTATGGCATTGCCTTTGTCTTATTTGAAACCGATGTATTTGAGCCGTCCCTGACCAAGATTGCCATTCTCTTCGGCGGGGGTATCACACTGGATTCTTTTCTCACTTTTTGCCTCTACTATATATTCCTTCGCAGAGTCCATTTCGAACTCTAAAAACCTCATTCGTAGTACTTGTTCATCACTGAAGCCGGTATGACAGATCAGATTAGTGAACCTAAGCGGAAAGAATCGCCTGTACAGTCAAACCGGATTTATATTATACTAATCATCCTCTTTCTTCTACCTTGATTTGTATGATTTGTACTTTTGCATATATTTAAGTTAAGTCATAAAATAGATTTTTGACAATTTTAGAGTTACTGCATGTGTATTTATTTGTAGATATTCGTAAATCACATCCTTGTAATTTGACAATTCGTTTAACTGATAAACTGGTTAAATGAAATTTCATTACTCCTACTTTTACTTCCTACATTCTGTTTTCTTAATCACTGTGATCTAATTCTTTTATTAGTTGATGCATTATAGATACCTATATATAGTTATGTCCATTTTTATTTATCCTGAAATATGTACCTATATATGCATGGCCAAATGGTAATAATTGAGATTTACGTTTATTCACGTTATGTATACAAATATTAAAAAAATCGTTTTAAACATGTTAAGTATGCTTGCATGTTGGGTGTGCTTGCATGTGCCACAACTAAAAGTACAAAATTTTAGAACTTTTGAAACGTATTAATTTTAACAAACCAACAATCAAACCAGGGATAGAGTGGGTATAGACTACTTATAGAATCATCACGCATACCATATTTTAGGACTATTAAAAATAAAATTATTTCTAGGATTACAAAGCAAAATCTATAGTCCATGCCGGCATAGCCTTGGGTAAGATTTTACCAGTCTCTGCATCACTGCGAACGGAAATTAACCGATCAACTCGTACTCGCAATCCTTATAGATTACCAACCGCGGTCATTAATTATATGATTTTAAATTCCAAAAATTCCCCAAATTTTTGGAATTGCATCCCATTTTTACATAGTACTTGAAAAAAATTACTAAAATCCTATATTTACTTTCAGACTGAACTTTCTTAAACTGGACGTCAATCATGATGGTAATGTTTCCCAGTGTTTTATTATTTTCAATATGCCTTAATTGTTCATTATGTGAATTTAAATCTTCGCTTCACTGTAACAGTTTTTAAACTGTCAGCAGGTGAAGAACTTTAGTTTTTTTATTCAGTTAATTGCTTAGTCGTCATGCATGCACTAGCTATATATAGAAGACATATTTTTTGTTTTTATATAGGTAAGCTTTCTGACGAGGAAATGTTTACAGGATTGGCAGGAAAGAGCTACGATAAGTTCTACACATATTTGGAAAATTTGCAAAGAACGAATCCTGAACGAAAGGTCCGATATAGTGACACGGTGTTTATAGAACCTTCCACTTCGTTAGAGCTCTTTGAAAATATCAGACACAGGTTAGTCGAACAAGTGATGCAACCTAAGTAAGTTAAATGAACATTCAATCCCCATGCAGCAATCCTAACCTAGTGCCGTGCATTTTTACCAAGCAGAACTCCTGAATACAACATTCTCTATAAGCAGCCCTTAGCTTGTCTCTCTTCAGACATAAGACGTTGATAACCGTATAGCCTATAGGAAAATCTATACCTGCTTTCCAAATTGCATAAATAGCAAATTTAATTCAGTGATAAAATTTTCGATGCTTTGAAAAAATTGAAAAGAACATTTTTCGAGCTCCCTGCTGCAAAGGGCTTGCAAAAGCGAAATGCGAGTGTTTAGGCCAGGCGTCAGCTGAAATAAAAATGATTACATGCACTATGTGAATGTGGTGACTGAAATAGTTTATTCAAACTTGCCAGGATTGTAAATCTGACAGACTTGCCATATGGAATGATTAAAGCTGGGGAGCATTTGCAGGTATATCGCATTACTGTACTGCATGTATATATTTCATGAATATTGGCTACTTTTGAAAATTCAATCATTTTCGCAACTGAGGAGAGTGGTTGGAAGGTGTGGCGATTAAAGGTGTGAGACGAAAAGACGATGTTTTCCCGTGATATAGCTATATATAGTTGATGTTGCGGAGCTCCTGCACTTTCAATTTTTTTCATTCGAGGTCAATATACATATTTTGCATTGTCAATATAACTATATGCCTCTTCTGTCCTCGACATAAATTTGGCCCCACTTGAGCAGTCAGTTGACCGCAGTTTTTTGAACGCTTGCCGCACGGAAAACTGTAGCCTGAAATTTACTCTACTAAAAACGTAAGAATATTTTGTATGTTTAAGGTGGTCAGATATCGACCAAGTGGGCATTATCATTCCCATCTTGATTCGGAAAATAGCCGCGACAGCAAAGAATGTTGCCAATACAGAGATTGGAAATCAGGCTGTAAATTGTGCAGGTATATAAATGAGATGTGATGTGATATGAATTAAAACCTGTGCCAAAATATATATGATTGGGCTATAAAATATGAGCAGAGAAAAATTTTTACATCATCACACGGTATTACATGCTTCTCATTTATCTTACTTTTTCTTCGCGTGACTTGCATACATGCACCAATTAAAGCTTAGTGAGACCATGTTGAAACCACTGATCATGAGATTTTTCTTTACCAACCGTTTGCCGTGCTAAACATGCTTGGCCAGCTGAGATACTTCAAAATCGATTCTGCTTAATAGTCACATTATTTTTCTATTCTGCAAGGTGAAACTGACTTCTGTGAAAAGCAGGCTGTATATAGCGTCGCCAAACCTATGCATGGAAACGTAGGGCTAATACCCAAAACGTATATAACCTACACTGAGGTAAAAATCTTTCTGGCGTGAATATCAAAATCAAATTCACTTCTGAACACATAAACATGCATCTATATTGCATTAGCACATCACGATATGTATATTTTATTGTAGTATATTCGACCATAAGGTCGAATATACCGGAATGCGTATATATTTGACCTTCAATACATTTTGAGACTATTCTACTTCACCAACCATTTGCCGACTCGCTGTGCGAAAATATTTCAAAAATCGATTCTACATATTTAATAATCACACTTCTATTCTGCTAAACTGCATGCATTTTTGTAAAAAGCTGGCAGTAGCGTCGCCAAACCTGCATGGAAATGTAAAACCCAAAACGTGTTATAGGCGAAGGAAATATAGGCTTGTAACCACCTCGCCTTCGGCGACTATATACTGATTGTTATAAGTAGTATATATTAAGTTATACCGCATTCCGGTATATTCCACATTCACTACTTTTTTCTTCTTCACCAACCATTTGCTGACTTGCTGCGCTATTAAAAATCGATTCTGGTTAATGATCACATTTCTATTTTGGTAACACCGACCTAATCTTTGTAAAAAGCAGGTTATATATATATATATATATATATATATATATATATATATATATATATATATATATATATATATATATATATATATATAGCGTCGCCAAACCTGGATGGAAGGTAAAACCCAAAACGTGATGCCTATAACGTGCAGCAAACGATGGTATCAAATTCACGTCCAAACATATATATAAACACCAATGCGCGTTAGTATATATTCTTACTAAATTCGAATTTCCAATAGTCCGGTATATTCCACCCTACCAATTAAGGCGACTACCTTATCAATTGACAATTTCGTAATTATTTTTTTGCTCGCGATACGTTGTAACAATATAATCGAAAGCATAATTTTGACTGACCCCGAAATTTCGTTTTTGCAGGTATATGACAGTATTGTATTTCCTAAATGACGTCGAAGAGGGCGGAGAGACCGCATTTCCTATCGCAGACAATGTTACGGTTGATTCCAAAGTAAGAGCTGTGATTTTCAAACATGCATGAAGTAAAATAGTTGAAACAAAGCGTGGCATGTAATATACGTAACTTTACCAGAGTCAATGAGTCGGTTTAAGGGGTTTGACATCAATTGGTACGCAAGTCCTGTTTTAGACTCCAGTCACAAGTATATACTAACTATTCTGTGCGCTTTTTTATTCAAGCTATACGTAAACTAATAAAGGCCATATAATTGTTAGCCGACCACACCACTTACAATGAACAGTTTTAGGCATTGACCATATTCAACCTTTCAGAAATATCTTAGGGCGCTGAGTCCTAACGGCGCTAAGATCGTTTTATTATCGACTTGTGAAAGTTCGGGTTTACATATGCTACTCTTTCATGTAGATACTCTTCGGTAAAGATCGTCACGTACTAGATCTTGGACGTCACTGTCACGACGCCAATGTGTATTATAAACCGAAGAAACGATCGGCACTGATTTGGTATAACCACAAAGTCGACCCGACAACCGGGTGGTTGGGTGAAACTGATATTCGCTCGCTTCACGGTGGTTGCAATGTCATAAAAGGATCGAAATGGATTGCCAATAATTGGATTGACGCCAGTCCTAACTATTTCGATGATATTGACCTTTACGTGAAATCCCTTTTTGCCAAATCGCCAAATTAACTTCCTGGAAAATTGAAAAAGAAGCAAACTGCCTCGATCAGTGCATGTACATGCAGGATTGAGAACATTTATTTATAGCGGGGAAATGGCAATAAAATTGTTTCCTCCTAACTTTTCTAACTCCGTTGATTATTTCCTATGTGTATCAACATCTTGGATAATTGTATATTATAGATATAGTTATATATATATGAATCAAGTATAACAACACGTCTATATATAAATTATAATTTATATTTTATTGCTTTGGACAAATAAAGATAACGACTGTGCTCAAGTCTTCTCTGACTGTAATTTTAGTTTCCGATTGTGATTTTTATCAAGGTATTGCATATAATCTGTCATTACATTCATAATTCTAAGCGTTTGTAGTTGGTGTGTCTAATATATAATTTTCCTTTTAGGGATAAAGCAAAACTCGGTCATCCTCGAATTGCATGCAGGTATATATGCGTAGTTGTTGGCCCAATAATGTCTGATAGCATCCTATCACCTACAAGTAAATTAGTAAAATCATCTGGAACTAGTAGAGTAGAAATACGTACTGGAGTATAGATTGTATATACTTCCATTCACAGAGTTTAATTACCCCACTGAGTTAACCCCCTCCCCTCCCATAAGATTCATAACTTTGATCAGTTAGCAACAGGTGGCTGCTATCTGTCTTTTTTTCGCAGTTTAAGTTCTCCAACTGTGCCCCATTATTTCTGATTTTTTTAGGGGGGGGGGCGTCACTCGACACTCCCAAAATATAATTACGCCACTGTGTATACGCTATAAAGCTTATATAACAGCATTAGAGATAGAGTTAAATTTATACAAGATTTTGTACATCAATTTCATATTACACTGATAGCTGGTCTGAAATTTGTATGATTCACATTTTTTACGTTTCTATTTCATATTCATAATATATTAACAATACAAGACAAACAGTAGAAGAAAATATGCGCGAGTAAATAGAGTTTTTCTTTAGGGACTTGTGCTGCAAGTGGAAATTTGGTTATGGTTTGGTAAGGTGATGTGATTCTCAACAGTGAGTGAGGAAGGGCTAACTACCCAAAACAGCGTCCAAATTTAGGTACCATGCACAATTAAGCCCGCTCATATAGAGACAGTTGACTTCTGAAGAATTAAGAAAGCGCTATCAAGGTTTATACATGCATCGATGATTTTTGCCCACAGACCACCCCAAAAAATGTACTGTAAAATTAATTTACAAAAAATGTAATTACATATCACCGACTTTGTCCGTGCATACTAATGTTTTTATCTATTATGTTTGTTTTCGAAGATTTTCGAAGTTTGTTTCATTTAGAAATTGTTCAGTAGCCTATAAAACATGCATATGAATAAATTGTGCCATTTCTATTTACGTGTGCAGTCAGTATATGACAGTACTCCCAGTACAGTTTATTTTTACAATCATTATTAAAGAGTGCGAGATTGTCGATACTGCAGCTAGCATTAACGTGCATCAAACGCTTTGTCTCGAGCGATCACAGCTTCATCAAATTGTATCATGAATGTTGTGCCTTTGTGCCAATGAGCGGTAACCTTGCAATTCTATAGAAATGAAAAAGAAACGAAAAGGAAAATTAAAACAACTTTATACTGTTATATACATTGCTCTTAGGAAGAATATTCGGGGCCACAGAATTATTTATCCAAAAATATACATTAAAGAAATTTGGAAACGAAGATGCTGTTCAACAACCACAGCGTTTGAGAGAAAGAAAGAAGGTAAAATTCAGTGAAGACTTTGCACTTACAAATTTGCAACCAAACAGTATTTCTTCAACTATCCCAGCAATAAAATACGCGCAGTTAAGTCCACCTATAAAATGGAAAGCATAAAAGATAAAAATTTCAAAGAACGCACACTTTTTTATCATAAATTTGACCTTAACTGGGTTGTCCAAACACAAAGAAATTATTATATCATTAACGATGGCATTACGATGAACATCCATGCATACCTTTATCCTTTTGTCTGGAAATGAATTTGTTGACCAGTGGTTCTTTCTCGATTATATAATCTAATATTTTACGTCAAGAATATAGATAGGAGGAAGGACAAAGACATTAGGGCGAAAAGCTTGAGTCCACAAACATTTACTTTCCTGCTCGGACTACCAACTCATAGTGAATAATATGATATGAATATAAGGCTAGCTTTTATGGGATTAAGATATACAAAGTCAAAGGCAGAAAATAGAAATTTATGTTCACTGTTTTAGTATAGCTTAAAGACCAGTTATCTATTGCTTATGTTGGTGTGGATATGTTAAAAAAAATTGGCAATATTTTATAATTTGCAACAAAAAGGATACATGTTTTATCATCATCATTAGATTGTTCAAGTTTATCAGCTTCCTTTCCAAACAATGACTATAATATATGATAGAAAAGTAGATATGCACAAGTTTGTAATGGAGTAATACAACCTTTGTCATTTCAGATTTTCCTAGATGTTGCAATTAATTGTGCAAATTAAGAAGTAGTTCTGGACTGGGAAGTGAAAACAATGAGCACTGGATATGAAGTATTATACATACAACAATTACTCACTTTCCAGACTGTTGTTTTAATAAATAAAAGGACGTTAATGATCCTTGTCTCTCGTTTGTATCCCTTCTCCCGTAGAACTAGAACATCAAGCATTCTTGAGCCAATGCTTTTTCCCAAATCTGATAACCTGCAAAAAACTCTACCGCTCAAATAGGAGCTTTACTTATATATGGTTCACCAATTAGTTTTAATTTTTAAACATTCTATTGAAATATTTGTTGGGGTAATTCTATCTACGATAATGAATCTGCTAAGTTAGTTTTGGATATATATATTTCTCAAAGCAATTGAAGAAATCCATGGAAGTTAATTTGGTAATTCTTTTTAATAACTACTTTTTTAGCCATTTTATGACAGGTTCTGCAATTTTGTTTTTCCATTTTATTTTAATCACTCATGCACAATTATTTTGGTAGGGAAGATTTTACAAAATAATAATCTCACTTGGTTTGCAAATCTGCAACAGTTGTTACTCTGTTTTGTGAATACTGGACAATCTCTGAGAATAGTAGAGCAAAGGAGCTGATATGCACCTGATAAGATACAAATTTATTGCACATCAACTCTTCAGTTAATTAAATTTGACATTTTTTAACAGGATAAGAATGTATCAGAGTAAGATCAGTTTTGTAGCAATATTCACTGATAACTGATTAAAATTCCACTATTAGTTCTTCGTCGCAATCCAACAACCACTGTCTAACAATTTGGCCACTAGTCTACTTGCCCCACTATTGCCCTGAAGTTGCTTTATGTAGGCAAAAGTCACATGTAGAGAATACCAAGCCTCTAACTGGTAAAGAATAGTATATGGTGGATTGGTGGTAGAATACAAGGCCTTGAAGGGGAAGGCCTCTCGTACACAGACATTATGTTTATTTCCATGCATTAGTAAAAGAAGGCCAGTATAAAGCTGATTGGCAAAAATTTTAAAAATCATAAATTGTGATCCAATGAAAATCTATGAATGATTTTCTGTAGGCATAGCTGTAAAACAATATAAATACGAGCCTCGTTTCGTCCTTTGTTTAAAGGCCTCTCCAAAATATTAGTTGTTTTTTTACGGATTCCACCCCCATCGAACTTGTCCATACTTTGCAAGCAATCTTTTATAGATTGTAGAACACCTCTTCCTTTTAATCTCTGATTCTCTCTCTCTTATTTATCATTTTCAATTTTGAGCCCACGATACGAAAAACATCGAAACATTGGTCCTCACTGTTTGCCCAGCGGGCGGGCAAAAATAGCAGTTCTAGAATGCGCAACTGCAAACTGCGCATCAAAATATTTACATTCTGGAAATGTTGCAAAATAGAAAATGGCCGTCACCTCATGAAATATCGCACTCACTCATTGAGCGGTGATCATTGGTAATCGCGATGTGTGAGAAACACAGATTTAGCTAAATCGTCGAAGCTTTTGATCGGATTCAATATGGCACGACGATATTATCGTGCGTCAGGTAGGTGTACTTGCAATAACCAACCGATCACGACTAAAAAATCTGGATATATTTAGGATTTTAGGTAGATCTATATCCGTTTATATTCGCATGTGTATTGTGAAATTCGTCATTGGGCAATCGAGGATTAATATACGCTGTGGCAATACCCTGTCAAATCTGTTTTCTCTTGTGGATTCTGATATTTTTCTTGCAAATATTATATTTGCTCAAGTTAGACGGGTCATATATTATGAATTATTGTAGATCTGATAGACTATATTGTCAATCGAAAGAATTATTCTACATTGTTTCATTAAATACTCCACATCTATGAATCTGAATCTATATAGCTACTGGTGATATTTGACGGTCGGTCTGTAGGACTAAGGACAGTAAGAGTACTCTGAGCTTTGGCTATTTACAATGGGATATCAACTAAGTAGTCCATCTAACGGTGAGAAAGGCTGTCTTGTTGACTCACTCTTTAAACAAGGCTATTTTCAATGGTGTGTGAATTTGCGTTAAACTATCTTGTTAACTGGAATAACATAAGTGCAATTTATCACCATAGCCCCCCCCCAAGCTTAGAGTACAGTGAACATACCTCCATGAACATAAATCTTTCTGCTTGTGATGTTTGTCTGACTATCTAAATAGAGTAGAAAGCATCATACCTGCAAATTAATTTGTTTTATGCACCTCCTACTACCTGATGACAATAAAGGTTGTTAGCCTCTTGAGTGGAGATTATTTTCAAAATTTGGTAAACTTAAAAGATTGCACTTTCCTTCCTTAGTCATTTTATGATAAGACAGTTTTAGAAAGGGTGTGTTGGTTCATGAGAACAAAAGTGAGTTACCTGGTATTTGTGTGATGCTTATAATGTTCAATGATAGCAACCATGGAAACCATGCCCAACACATTTTTTGCCATCACTTAGCTACAAGATCAAGTCAGTTTAGGATTAGATAAGGATTTAGAGCAGAATTTTATTTAATAGGTTTATCAAAAGATTTCTTCTTACCAATCTTTCAATCACTCAGGTTCTTCAAACATACATTAATAAAAAATCTGTCTCAAGACAAAATCACAATCAGATATATACTGTATATACTATCTTCTTGCTTCCATCAGGTTTGTGATGAATATGTAAAAGGTCTGATTCTCACTGGTTGTTCACTTTGTTCAGTCAAAAGTACATAGTTGGCTGTTGCAAGTTTGTCAAGCCTACAGAAAAAACCTAGCATTGTTAAAACTGGCAATTAGGAGTTTGTTGCTTGCAAAAAGATGCTTCAGGTTACAATAATTTTTTCGGCTTGCACAAAATTGTGGACTTATAGCTGGTTTGAAATGACTTGAAGCTTGTATCTGAAACCTGATTGGAACATCCTCACCAAGATACCTAGAACTAGAACATACATTTAGTCAGGGGTGCCAGAACCACAGGGGCAGCTGCCCCATTGCCCTTTGCTTACAGGGGTGAGCAAGGGCAGCCCTGTGCCCTTTGCTACTATGTAAAAGTATCATAAATTCAACATTTAATCATGATGCCTACTTTTCGCATAAAAACTAACCGGTAATATTATTGAAAACGCGTTCTCCCATGGATTTGCAAGTTCACATGTACTTGTAAATTTAAATGAATAATTCTTCTACATGATAGTATTACTAACTTTATTTGCACAACAAACTTGGCGTTCAACTTTCAATCACACGTTAATTTAACGCATTCTTCCTAGAGGCGTACGCAGGACTTAAGTTGGGTTGGGGGGCAGATACCAGGTGGGGCCCTCTCCGCTAGTGTAACCCGAGAGAAAATTCGTGCAAAAATTCCTTTATACTGGGTCTGAAAAAGTGAAAGTAGCTCCGATATGGCAGATATTATTTACAGTGAAAAAGACTTGTTTATATTCCAACTTGCCCGAATTTCTTCCCGATTATAGACAATGGAAAGACACGTAATCGTGACTATAAGGTTCAATAATTGAAAAACATAAGTGATGATCCAATTCACAACACTTTCAACCGATCGAATTTTCGTAAATGTGGTGTGCTGGTTTAGTAGTTATACAGTATGAATCGACCCGCTTCTGCCCGGTACTGATTGTATGCGTTATGTACATGAATAAGGAGAGCGGACCTGACTGACCCAACGGAAAATTTCATTCTTAATTTTTGTATCCCTATAGGATCCAGTGTTCGTTCTGACGAACCTCTTCCACTTGACTTGAAGAAAGGTGTGTGTAATTTCAAAATGTTTTTGCTTATTCATTTAATGTTCCAGAAAGCTCAGAGGTTTGTCAGTTTCGGCTGAAAGCTGTAGAAAAAGGGGCGAACAAGAAAATATAGACGAAAGAAAGTTTTTTTTTCCATTAAATTTATTCGTAAAGTAGATAGTAGGTAGTATATTTATTGGTAAAGTAGATCGCAGACTTCACTACATTCATGCATAAAATATGATTTATATAAGAAAAAGTTTACTCCATGTGTTAAAATGTTTAGGTGCAACGGTATTAAGCTCTGCCGATATAGGAAACTTGTTTTTGTCTTTTTTAGACCCCAAGGAGAACATGCAGTTTGTTTTGAAAGAGATAACTAACCGGGGTGGAATGAGTGCTGGGAAGAAAATGGGATACGTAAATCATTTTACTAAGGTAAAACCCTCATGAGGTCCAATTACATGGTGTGTGATTAGTCGTATACTGTAAAGTGTATAGAGATAAACTATGAGATAATCTACGTATCGTATCTTGTGGGCCTTAACCTTGGTCATATCTTTGGCAGATTATAGCATACCGTCTATGCATTATTGCGTGAAGTTTTTGTTATGTATATAGGATTTATATAATTGTCAAGGTCAAGATACTGCATGTATGTACCGTGTTGCCGAACAGCGATTTGGCGATTCATAAAAAAATTCATGTTGTACTGATAAAGAGTTGTGTATTCCAATTTTCAGCTGATCCAAACTACACCTGTTGGCTCCGACTTGGGATTTTCTTTGGAAGAAATAATAATATGGTATATACAAGTCAAAATTCTAAAGTATAGACAAGAGAGCCTTAATTTCTCCCTATACCTCCATTTTATTTGTCTTATTTTTACCATTTTCAATTTAGGCAATACAAAGTGCATATATAAACACGAATGTTCGTCTATTTTATAAAGTGACAAGTGCCCATGATTCCTTGTTTTCGCTGTTGATTTTAACCTTAACTGTGCCAAATCTATATTTTGCACGAATGTAAATTATGGTACGAAACTTAAAAAAAAGTGGGCTATTACACTGTACATTTAGTAAGCTAACGGTACAATATAGTGGCAATGATTTAGGGCAGCCCGTTGTATATACATGCACATATTGTAGTATTTTGTAGCCATTTGAAATGGCTTTTGCTGTATATAGCACGGATTGCTGGTCAATGACACCAATATAACTTTCGGCTTCGATTTTTTCCCGAGTAAAGTAGTCTTCGAGCCAAATCCCTGTTCATATGTGCATCTATTATAATTTTAAGAACGGCTGCATGGAACAGGAAACCACAATTTTAAGCTGTTGTCTAACAACAAAAAATCTCGATTGGAATGCATGTAGCTCCAAAAAATATGGTAAAAATATTTATGCGAAGTGACTGTAAATATCTTGAATATTTTTAGTTTGCGAGTTGCGGTTTTCAACAGATCGAAGGAGGTCAGGGCAGCAGCTTCCAGAGCGTTGCGTTATTTATTTACCGATGAAAAATCGTTTAGCAAGATGATGAAGTTAAGAGTTGATATCTTTATTGTGCGGTAAGTTTTGAATAAAAACCTCGCGAACCGGAAAGCAAAGTGTGAAAGAAAGTAAAATATTTATTAGATTTCTCTGAGCAATCTTTCAACAATATATGCGACATCTTGATGTCCCAGGTCCCAATTTCTGTCATTATATATTTTGCGTTTTATGGGAATTTTTTGTAGTTGTCTTGATAAGCAGCAGCTATCTGAGGTTGAACGAGTTCAGGCACTTCGTTTTGTCCGCAAGGTACGAACTATATAGAACCCCGATTTACATACATGCAACCTTCACCCGGTCAAAAATATTGCAATTGAGTGAGGATTGAAAGAAATGAAATTAGTACAATGTATGCCTCTCAATCACATTTCACTGCTCAATTGTGAGGCGAGCGACGTTACGTCTATAAATCATTAAGTTTGACCAACTCTTTGGATCATGTATAACAGGTGTTAATGGCCTGTTATATGATTTCAAAATCGAAACTTTGATTATTTGATAGGTTGTGGCTATTTGTCCTCATCTTTTTCCGATGTCATTTGCGCACTGTCTTGTTGCGATAGCAGCTGACAAAAGTCAAGAACACGACAGACTTGGGCGAGCTTGCCTTGCCACAATGTGCGAATTAGGTTCGTTTACATCGTATCAATAATATTAAAATGTGTTCCATGCATGTGTTGGTCCAGAAGACATACACTGATAATTATTTGCAATCTCACCACTTCGAGATATTATATACCGTTAACTCATCTCGTTTAACCAGCTTTGAGTAATGTCCAAGTGGCGTCCTACTGTGGCGGAATAAATACCATCATATCCAGTATTCTTGATTCACAGGTATATTGTAAACACTGTATCATAGGTATAGTTACAATCTCTTGGAATTGAATAAGTTTTTGTAGCATAACCAAGCATGCATTCACCACTGACACTCCTTCGCGTCAAATTTAACGTTAATCCTTTTATCAGGTTCATCGAATGAACGAATGCCTTGTTTTGACTTTATTGTTTCTGATGAACAATCCAGTAACCAGGTGTTATGTACGACCCGATGTAGGCTTAGAGGTAAATTACACATTGATATTAAAAACTGTCGTCGCAGGAAGTCTTTAAATATACATTATGACATTTTTTCATTTTTTGCAGGGCATATTAGCTCCCTTCACTGACCTTCATTATAACCATGGAATCGAAGTTCCCGATTCTCAGCTCAGGTATTTATGTGGGACGATTCATGGGGTAAAGTGGAACATTTTGATTGGATCTTTCGCGCTATACGTACGAACCAAAGGATCCATATCCTACGAAGATGTTTGCCAACGACATGCATGCATAATTAATTTTAAACATGCATATAATTCTGCATGGTGATAGTATAAAAAATATAGGTAAATCATTAGCTTGTTATACGAAAAATAATTAGCAGATTATATCTGTTGGTTTGTATTTCAGGGAGGATCGTGAGTCACGATTACAGACAAGCAAGATGGCGATGGCAACTGTGTTTAAAACGTGGCCAGGTATGCTGGGTTTTGCGGCTGTACATGCACATATTGTTATGAAGCTTCACATTTATTATGTTGACCGTAAAAGCGGTCAGGCCATCTATAACTTTCTTGTTTCATACACAAGCTATTTTGCTGTCAAATATAAGTTTCCCTGTTCGTTTTTCATAGGAATAATATGTTTGTGCAAACCAGATGGCAGTGGTCTTCAATCTGTGCTTCAGATATTCTGCTTACCCGATCCAATTATTAAGGTAAATATCAGTGGAAACATCAAGCCCTTTATGGAGATGGAAAAGGATAAATTCCTCTAAAATATAAAATGGATCTCTTTTCATAAATTTTAGAGATACTTTTCTTAGAGATAACTTTTTCAAAATTCCCATGCAGTCAGTGCTGCATGCAGTAGATCTTGAATTATTTCACAACATCGCCCCCGCCGTTTCGACTTGTATACTTTATTCGTGTCCCATTCTAACGATGCTAACATTAGGACTATACTTTATTCGTGTCCCATTCTAACGATGCTAACATTAAGACTATATTATTCTCAACCAGTTCCTGACAACATAAATATTCTGTCCTTTATCTCCATGTAGCGCCATATCATGGATATTTTGATGGACGTTTTTCGACTTCCAGTCCCTGAGTGGACTGATGAATTTGTAGTTGCGCTAAAAAGCATAGGTAGGTAAAGCCAGTTCTTTGTGCGTCGGTTATGAACAGTTATCAAATTTGGTCTCTGGAGACTGTGGTATACAACATTTAAATTTCACTCCCCAAGCAACTTTCAACGTACAGATTTCATAACGAGTTTTGATATTGCCTTCTGTGTGTATCATTTGGCGCCCATGCATGCACCTGCATTACCGTACTTTCTTGCGTATGGTTTTAGATCCACGTCAGATGAAGAATTCATGGAAATTATCAGAAGGATTTGTAGCCGAAGAAGCTCATAGTTTATTACCATGCAGAGTAAATGCCAGGTACTTGAATTATGGCAATAAACCACCGACTAGTACCATGCATCAACTGCAATATTTACGACAGCTCTTTGAACCAAAACTTTATGGCAATTAACATGCATTTTACAAAAACCACAATCCTTTTCTTTTGTTAACAGGGTGGACTTACTAAGGAATTATACCGCCATAGTTCTATCAGCGTTCGTCACTGCCGGGTTATTCGAGGTGAAGCACATAGTTAATACTATCGCATATATTGTCTCCTAGTGTACATACGCACGTTTGAATGTTTAAATGTTTTTTCAAAAATACGTGTTGTTTTTTACGTGTTGTAATTTTCGTGTAGAGTTTGGTACAGGTCATCACTACGTCCGAAGATTTTGTATCAGTTCGAGCGACAATTGTATTGGGTCAGTTACTTCATATGGTATGTATGTAACAAATTTAGAAGAATATATAACTATATAAATATCATTTTTGGTGAAACGTTTGAAAACCAACTCCCTTCACACTTTTCTTAATTTTTTGCTTGAAATCTTTCACCAATACTTGTATTTGTTTTACTTCGATACGTCAGGCCCCTAACTTTGTGCATAGTAAATTTGATATTGTAATTAATGTACTAGAAACATAGTTGAAATTAGGCTTAGTACTTTCTTTCACAACACTACTCTTATTTATGCATGTGAATTTCTTCACATTGTACTCTGCTTTATCGTACTGTATCCCACCCTACTTTTACCATATCCTATCCTGCATTTTAGGCCAACACTCTGCTTCCTCCAGAGTGCAGTAGCCATACGCACTGTTTGCCAACGTTGATGAATATTGCAACATCATTTCAAGTCACTAGACAAGAAAGAGGGTAAGATGTTCCAAATACTTCATTCTTACGAATAAATGAAAACTAGACTTTATTGCATGATAGCAGCTCTGTAAAGTAATATTAAGCAATGTTCTTTACGTAATTCCAGACGTGCGAGCTCTGCTGTTAATTGTTTGGACCGACTTCATCAATTGAAGAAACGAACATTGAGTCCTCACTCGCTATTTTTGGAATTCCTCACAATGGTAATGCATGTCCTTTTTTCCTTTTTTTTACATGTTTGTTACATGTATAATTATAGTGTTGATAAACTGTTTTGTATTTGTAGCTATATACACTATACACTATTCGGTATATATATGTAGATATGCAATAATAATATTTAAAGATAAAAAGTCACCGCATAACTCAGTACGATTGTTCCTAAAAGAGATAATCATTTTGAGTATATAAAATTTCGACTGTGCGAAATATAGAAAACAGTGTTTTGATTCTTACTTTCCATTCTGTTTTATAGCAATCCAAGTCAAGTGAAAGCAAGAGCAAGCACAAGAAACGTGAACGCGAAAAAGAAGCTCTATTGAAATGCATAAATAAGGTCAGCATCAGGTCATTTACATTCTGGGGCCATGCAGTTGCTCAAAGCTAGGTTAGCGCCCTTAAATTTAACCCTGGGTTAAATTTTAATCCAATGTTTTAGTTTAAGTGTCTCTGAACCGTTGTTCGTTTTAAAACATTTACAAAATATGGCTTTTGTCGGTCCAGAAAATATTTATGGAAAGAGATATTCAACGTTGTAAACAGGCGATTAAAAAAATCGATGTAAAGATTTGCTTTGATTACCCAGGGTTAAGCTAACCGGCTTTTGAACAACCTGCCCCTGATGCGTGGAAACGTGTGCTGCTTCCACACTTTCTCTATTCGCTGATATGCGATGATTTTTCACGATATTTAATGTTTCAAATTAATATTCTTGTAGGATATCGACGACGAAATGATCAGAGAAATTAATGTGAGAAATTAAATTGTGATCTCGATCAACTTCACCTTGATGAAAAGTGAACTGCTCTTTAGGCGTTATACTGGATAGTAAGGAATAAACTTAGTGTATATTTTAATTTTACAGATTGGACCAGCAAAAGATTGTCATCCACTACAGTGGGATTTTTTTGCTGCCATTCTAGAGGTAAGAACTTTAGTATATATATGTGTGAAAAAGTTCCGTTGGAAAAATTGAACGAGCCTCAGTATAAAGAAGTAATTAATTAAGTTCCGTCTTCCGTTTACTTTCGAGTTTCTTACGCTCAGGTGAATCACTTTGCTTTGTTAAGAGTATACTAAGTTTAAATTCTTCCAGAAACAATCTACAATTAACGCCACCGCAAAATAGAGCGAAACTTTTCCTATACTTCGTGAACAGTTGCAATTTAAAGCATGACGATTTTGCACATTTTGTGTCATGCATGTTGAACAGGTCTAAATTTCTCTTCTTTGATGCGCGACAAGGAGTGTTGGTGAATAAAACTCCTGGCTTTTGTATTCAATTTCAAAAACTTTATTCAACCACGTCGTCAAATGGACCATTCCCCTTTAAACTAAATTCAACACTAAAAAATTCATCATCAACTTTGCAGAGCTATGAATTTTTCACATTTTCAATCTTTCGCAACCAAACATTGCAATCTTATAACTAATTGTGGAACGTTTCTTATAGCCATGGTGATATTAATTTAATAATTATTTGATAGTCTCCAACAGTGAACCTTCGTAAATTGGAAGAGACTGGGTGCAGCGGGTAAGTACCATACAGTATATCTACTCGCTAACACTTTTAAATTACAACTCTTTGTTTAATATGTGAGTGTTGCAATTTATTGTTCCTTATGTTGATTGAGCGTTAAGCCTATAGTTTCCATACGGTCGTTATCTGTCGCTACCTGTCTTTCCGTGCATGTCTTTGGAGTAATTATAAAGGCATGTCGATATGAGCAACGTAATTGGAGTCGTAGATATATTTGATAAGGCATGGATCAGAAGTGGGGTGTCGGAAAGGTTGGGAAACTTGTTCGAGCAATTTTCTTGGCGTTAGATGGGTCGGCTCTGACATAGTATATCAGCCTTGTGTGTTGACAGCCTTCGTTAGAGAAGACATGTTTTCCCTCAATTAAACACTACTCTGACAACAGAATCAGTGGCGTAACTAGAACGATAATTGGGGGGGTGAATATTAATATATCCAGTCCTGCCCTACGGATTTCTTTTATAATTGCAATAGCTTACAATAGAAATCCGTCGGGCAGAACTTAATATATGAATATTCACCCCCCCCCCCAATTACCGTTCTAGTTACACTCCTGAACAGAATTGCACTATAGTGGCGTGGTTTACATCATCACTTGGCCATGAATATTCACCAATGGCTCATATAAATAGAATATAGAGTAGTATACTTGGGCTGCTGATCCGTCACACCGTTGTTGGCACGAAATTCGCCTTCCCACCTATATTCATTGTTATTTTACACAAAACGTTAACGCATGGGGTCGGAGGGAATAAACATTTTCGAAGGGCGAATTCTGCAAAAATCGATCTTGTTTTCCTCTACACGCGCGATGCCAATAGTAATTATTGCCAGGATTTTAGATCTTATTTGTTGACTTCTGCTAGCAGAGCATGCTAGCTTGCCTCAAGCGCGGATTAGCTTATCCAAACACGCATTTGTTATTTTCGTTCAGGTTTATCAACAATCTATTATATTTCTACCAACCAAGCAGCCAGCAGTTTTGTACCGTAGAACTTAGCGATCCTATGGCGAAGAAGCTCTCGGAAATTGGTCTTCTCCTGATAGATTTTCTTTTGGCAAATATCGTAAGCACATTAAAGTAGCTTCATGCATTCATTCTAAAGGCCTGTTTTCACTTGCAATTTTTGTAGCGATTTTATTTGCGATTTTGTTTTTTTTTTTATAGATGTGAACAAGTGAATTATTTAGGGATGTTCAAATAAGAGCTCTTATACTTCAGAGCCTTCGTAACTAGTCACTCACTCACATCTTCCAAAAGAAGAAAATCGCACCAAAAATTGCTAGAGCCTTAGAGAGAAATATATTGTACGTTTCAAATTCCACGGTTACGGAAGCGTTGTGCATTTTACCAGAATTACTGGAAAAAGACCTCATGACTTGAAGCTTCAACTCAGCAATACAATTATCCTTTTTATTTCTTTCACCAGTAATTTTCTACCGTTTGCATTCTGCTAGAGTGAACATTCGCGATCTTTTACGTAATCATAGGATATGAAAATGAATTCAGAGCCTGTGAATGCTGAATACCACTTCTGTCAGATGTTTTCGGATTGCAGTTGATGATGAATCACATCGACATTCTTCATCAACATTTAGTGAAGTGCTTTCGACATTATTAGTATTCATTAAAGAGACGAGAGAATTGAAAATGCCCGATCCTTTGCTACGTCCAAATGCGCATATAGCAAAAATCGTTTCACCATTTTGTTGATTTAACATTCCTTATTGTTTTCACTTTAGCATGAAAGTCAACGAATGCTAGAAGACTTCACAAAGGAATTTTCTGAATGTCTAGATAAGGTAAGTGTGCATGCGAAAAACTTGTGGCCAGATAATATAAGTACGTTTACTGCATGCATTTGTGTTCTTTGCCTGCGAGCATTATACCAAGGAATTTTCGAATATAGGATAATTTCTTAGGAATTGATATAAAGGGTTTGCGGAAGGCCAATAAGAGGCTATCCTATATAATAATGCGGTTGCCGGCCTCATCTCTGTTGATATGGGCATGGGAACGAAAAGATGGGAAAAGTTTAACATTGATGAAATATTTTTAAGAAATACAGGAGAATAAACGTATGCCCGAACCGATTGTATTATCTCAACCACTGGTTTCCCCGTTGAAATCACTGTAGCTTGTCAAAAACATAATGCATGCATAGCCTACCCGATTATATAAGTCAGGTGATGCCAATTTTTTCTGATGAAGGATTTATGGTAGACCATGCATGTCTGAAGTTCTGGAGAGTTATTATAGCTCTTAAATGAGTTCCCTTTGTTTTCCAGAGATCTTACGACTGAAGTATCGGTTATATGCAGTTACGATCGAGTGTCTAGTTCGGCTCTGAATTGCTTGATCTCTTTTATTTTAGACTTTAAAAGATGCCACTTCTGGAACCCTTGGTGAAGAAAGTTTAATCAAGACAACAAGTCGTTATTACTTTGTATTTTTTGGACGAATGTCTTGTTCAAGTGAAGGCCACAAACTTCTAGCGACGACTGGAGTTTATCAACAGTAAGTTTACCCCGACACACAGTGGCGTGTCTTCGTGATACAGGCTGTGAACAAGCTTGGGCCAAGGTTTTCATTCATTGCATATTTGTATAATAATAAGTTAATTACGGGATGATTCTGCATGCAAAGTGCGTGTTCATTCGATTCAAACTAGATGCAGACTTAAATTTGAAAACCTGGCCACCCATTTTCCGGTTTAGTCAAAACAAAGGCATCGACGTGTTAAAACTGATTTTAGGAATTGGAGAATTTTTGAGGTTTTTGAGCAAAGTAGAGATTTAGTTGGGAGTTTGATTATCAAAATTGTAATCTCTTCACATTCAATTTTAACTTGCTAATGATTCCTATTTTGCAAACAATGCTTTTATTCACAGCTAGATTTGTTTTCAGTTATTTAGACCTCGCTTCGATGAAGTCACGTGATCGCCTTCTCAAGCTAATACTCGCTAGTTTAGACTACAGACGTGCTGAAATAAGCAGAATTATTTTGTCCAAGATTCTCACCGCGTCCACAACGGTAAATAAAATCCATGTCCTAAGGGTGAATATTTCTCTTTCCATACACTATCAATAAGGCCGGTATACAATTGATTCTCGAAGGTGTTTTTTTGCTAAGGTCATTCAATACAAGAAAACATCTGAAAATTTTTACCCAAAGCATGCACGATTCTATAAGAAATCTCAAAATTCAATTCGAGCGAGACTTGCGTAGACATGAGCGTGGAAACATTTCATTGCTTTCCTGTAGTCTTAAGACAAAACATGCTGAGTACTACTAATCTATTATAGAACATGCTGTTTTTATGTGATGCATGTTAACCGGTTGCAATTGCTTACAGGGCGCCCCCCTCTCTTGCCACACCTCCCGCCCTAGCTCCTTGCTACCCATCCTCTGACCTGACCTAACCCAACCTATTTCTCTGCTAGAGATGTTCCCTTAATTGAGGTATGAGCGATAACCAGGCCATGTAAGCGGAACATAATATATTAAAGTACATTACAAGTTCGTATATTTTACGTTTTAGAATGTTCGTCTGTATGCTACGAAGTTTTTGCGTGCGTTATTGAGGGCCAAAGTGGCATTCTTTAATAATTGGGGAATAGAATTCTTGGTTACTCAGGTATAAATTAACGATTTAATCCGCTATTATTGCGCGTCGACTGTCTGTAATATATCGGGTAGAGAAAGAGTGTGAAAGTGATTGTACACGCGTAAAAATATCATATCTTGTAGCAAGTTGTTCACAAGCTTGTAACAAGATTTGTTCGCACTGCTTGTCCCAAGCTGTTGACAATATGGGACAACTTGTTAACAAGTTGTAACAAACTTGTTGAATTAAAAGAATTGCTACAAGGCTGTTCCAACAAGTCTGGTACAAACATGATGAAACAATATTGCTACGATCCTTTGCTGTCAAGTTCGTATATAGCAATGTTGTTGTATCATATCTGATAAGACTTGTCAAACAATCTTGTAACAAGTCTGATAATGCCATCGGACTTGCTACAAGTTGTTAACAGCTTGTCCAAAACTTGTTACAACAAATTGGAGCAAGCAGTGCGAACAAATCTTGGTGCAAGCTTGTGAACAGACTTGTAACAGCCCTGCTGCAGACTTGTTACAACTTGTGCGTTTTTACGTGTGTAGTGTCAATGAAATGACTTACGGTAATTGATAAATTACCTGACAACACATCCCACAAACAAATTGGTAGTAATTCCGAAGTCCGCGAATACAGTCCGAACGTTATTCCTATATAAACGAGACCTCACACTTATAGCCAACTATGCAATGCACTATAGATCTTCACATTAAAAATTATATTTTTGTGGATTCTGCATGGAAAGCTATATATAGGGGATTATTGCCCGCGAACTTGACTTTTTGAGTGAGGACCCATTTAACTGATGTATAATCTCAACTAACTCGGCGTTTGTTTAACGTAGCAACTATATGGCGACTTGTGGTCGTATCGAAATTGTAAAACCGGATGACTTTTATTGCGCAAGTCATTTATTTGTCTGCGAATACTTGTGTAGTAAAATTCACTATTAGCTACCTCAGAACAGCTTTCCTAATTGAAACTCTTTCCTGCAAATGTTCTTATCCTTGTTGCTTGTGGAGTTGTATGCAATTATCATTCTGATGGATGCAAAAGAGGGTCTATGCCACAATCTCCATTCGTATTGTTCAGGGTGGAATTTAAAGTGTCATGTTTGTACGTGTGTTCATATACTTTCACATACGCCAGGGTAAACGAAACGTATACGACAAATGGCGTAGGGTAAATGGGCCTTAAGCATGCAGGTGTTGATGGAACGGTAAAGCTCTGTATTTTCGAATTATAGCTGTATGATCATGAGAATAGAATTGCGATGGAAGCGGCGGATGTTTTGGAAGAGGCTTGCGAAGATGAGGTTTGTTTTCTAGGAAATATTAATTAAAAGTGGAAGAAAGGCCATAACGACTGTTGCATCCTTGAACGTTTTCGTGGGCATTTTTTACGATAGTAAACAGTATATTCAGACCGTGTAGATATAGTCCGGTTCACATGGGAAAATAAGACAGGCACAAAACGTGGTTATTTTTAGTCGACGTGTACTTTGTACATGTGAACCGTCGTTGTGCTTATGTTTATTTCACCCGTGCGAACCAGTTTCATGTTGAACTAGATTTGGAAGAAAAATACACCTACAAATAATCATGCAGCACTGTTTCATCAAATGCCGTAAATATAAAAGGGAACCTTATAGCTTTCGATGTTCCAACTTCAACCTGCGTCAGGGTGTCGGTAGTTTCTGTGACAACGTAATAATATTTTAATTGCCTTTGGCTTCTCATCTTATATTGGTTTGTTCACCATGTGTTTTGCACTCACACAAAATATGCAGTGCAATCCTATATATTTCATCACTTCTATCAGAGGCCCTTAATTCGAAACGTCGAGAAATCAACTTGTATATTTTAGGTAGTTGATTAAGCAATCATATATAGATTTCATTTATAAGAATATACTAGTTCTGCATGCCCTGTCCATTGATTAGAAGCTTTGTGCAGAAGCTATACAACCGAAGAAACGGGAGAACTTTTCGACTAAGAATATAAACGTACTCCATTTTTTAAGGCTAATCTTCAATACTTGGTTCAACTTCGTCCGGCTTTACTTCATCTTGGGGAGAAAGGCTGGAGGCTTCTAACAAGGTACATAACCGAGAATATATGCTGTTCTAGACACGATTTCACCATGTATTGTAACTGATAGGATAAAATATCTCCTCCGTAAGACACCGCGGAAGTCCATTTTAATTATAGACTTTTACATATAGATTTTTAGCCGCAATTCTCAATACTTATAGATTTGTTGAACAAAAAGATTTATAACTATTGGACAAAATATTTCCTTCACTAAAGATATTAATCTTGCATGCTACAATTAAGAACGAACGGTCTGAATTGGGTATATACGTTAATATTTGAGCCTCAAAGAAGCCATTTTACAGCCGGCAAATGCATGTGTATATGACAAGCTTTTATGCAGAAGATTGTGCATTGTATACAAATTCAGCACTCAGCCGAAAATGTAAACTTGTTTTAAATTATTTGATAGTATTCTCTGCAGGTAATATTGCAATACAAAAATACCCAAATGCGAAACAGTAATGGCATCTCTGTGTTGGAATTAAATAAACATGCACCAATTTCTGCATGCGGTGTCGCTTTGCATGTAAAGCCATACATTGTATAACAGGTACAATCTCTCTTTAAGATTTTTATCTGTGGATAAAGGGTTCACATATTTGAGTGGACTTGGATATGTTGATCCACTAATGGAACAATGGCATCAGGTATGCTGTTAATTACGTACATTTTATATTAATTTAGAAATATTTCTTTTCTAGGAAACGTGACATTAAATCCAATACTATACCCTCACCGACAAATTCTCTGTGCTCACCTTCATGTACTAAAAAGTCAATACTTAACAAATGAAAAATATATAAAGTCAATACCTATAGTTTTTACATGTACAGCATGCAGAACCCCCATTATATGACCATTTATTTTAGCCTTGGTATAGGAAAGGCGTTCTGATAGCTAATGCAATATAGCGAATCGGCTGTTATTCTTCCAGAAATATTCTTCTGAATACGTGAAATGGGTGGAAGAAGCTTTAGCAGAGGCCTTAACAACATATCAGAAGCCAACCGATGAAGATGGTGGTTATGTGAGACAGTCATCCTTTAAGTATGTAAAATGTTCTGTGCTTATTCACCTTCTGAATTTGCAAGGCAACACCCCCAATACAACCTATATGCATGGAGCAACCGTCGGAGAAGCTAGATATAGGGATGGCAAAAAAGAAATTCCTGCATTAAATTTTATTATTATACATTTTGTGTGTATTGTTGTTCCTGATTGGTCAGAAAGCAACGGTTAATTCTCAATATTCTGTATTTAATACATAATTTCAGCTGCTGACGTGCTCAGCATCCAATAATTATTTTTTTGGATCGAACTTGCATTCAAAAAAACAATTATTGGACTCTCTCATACCCAGACCTTGGCGCGCCAGCAACATGAACCTAAAAGAGCGCGAAAATAAAATAAACAATAAAATAAAATAAGCATTAATGATCAGACCTCGGTCAATGTTATCCGTCTTCTGCAGTTAACATTGACATTGATATCATGCTCAGCCTTATCCAATTCTTGATATCATGCTCAGCCTCATCCAATAATTGTTTAGTATACTGATATATTAATCTTTGTTGGTATATCTTATAAGTTTAGAAACATTTTCTTCGTTTAAAGTGAACCTCTCTATTCTTTATGTACCGTATGCAGCAAGCAGCTTCACGTTGTTTGAAACTTTGTAGTAGATTTATCGCACCCGTGTAAGTAGCGGGCATAAAGGAAACCAATCAGATGCGTGATGTTTAGGCTATTAACCAATCAAATGTTCGATAGGTCAGCGAAGTGTATAGTGCATGGTAGTCGGACTTAAATCTCAAAACTCGCCGTTGGCATCATTTGCTGACGTAATATAATTTTCTGGAATCTTTTTTTAGGGACGTCAAGCGTCATGTCTACGTGCCGACGCATTTCTTTGGCGAGATTGTAAAGTTGAAAAGTGGATATGAACATCTTCTGCAAACCGTAAGTGGAATTCAATATCGTGCATGCCTTACACTACAACATCTATTTGACATGCGATACATTAGGCCGAATTTTGCTTTAATTTGCAACGCAATTCCAGACTCGGTCGCTGTTTACTATCTACTCATTGACTTTGACTGTTTACAGGACAGTGCAACTAATTTTAAACGATAAAACAGCTCAGGACCACTAATACAACTTGAGCCAATCACGTGACCTGGGGCCAGTTGTATAAAACTCTTTAAATACATTTTGCATAGTTAAATCCTACCTTCCATAGTTAAACTCAGAAATACACGGCTCTGCATGATTAGCTAATTATGTCCTTAACAGTTAAAAATTAACTAGTCTTTTATACAACTGGCTCCTTTTACAAAAAATTTCAAATAACGCGAAACAACACAAAACAAACACAACACAACACAACTTTCTCGAAACAACTTAACACAACTCTAAGATTGCAAAATAGGGAATGTTATGCTAATTAGGTGAAGATTAATGCAAATCAATGTATAGATGATAACTGCTTTTATCCAGATGATATGTATCATACATTATAATTACTCTGAACCTTGCATAAAACCAACCATAAGGAAGGTCTCCTAAGGATAATGTCAATCTGTACCATCTTTTAGTATGCTGCCATTTTTCCCCTTATACTACTAAACATTTCCGAGAGAAACGCTTTACCTCACGCGCGAGTTACCTCTGTACACAAACCCAGTGCATAACATTAAACAAATGGTAAATTCGTATCTTGCATGGCGATAGCGTTTACCGTATTGCGCTTTCGGGCCTCGAGGGATTAAATATATTTCACATGAATGTATATTTTACGCATGTAGTCAGCAGTCGTAACAACAAATTCATAATTTACAGTTACCATGCAATATTGAGTATAACCGTTTGTTATTTCCGATATACTGCTGATCCTCTAGAAAATCCTAGAAATGCAGTCATTAATTGATATTAATAAAAAATACTTATGTGCTATACGGTAGCAAATATTATTCCTAAAAAAGTACCTCTCGTTAATTGAAAACCCATTAAATAACAATATGAGGTTTTCAATTTATGAGAAAGTATGAGAAATAAGTTATGTGCTACTTAAAGTTATGTGCTACTTATGTGCTACGGTAGCAAATATTTTTCCTAAAAAATTAACCCTTGTTAATTGAAAATTTCCAATATACATTAAATAATTTCCAATATATAAAATTGACCAAAGCATCGAACAAATTATTTAAAACGAAGTCTGTGCTATAACGGGGCACTATTTTGGAATGGTATTCCTCAAGAAATACGAAGTCTTCCACTTTATCCACAGCTTATAGAAAAGCTACCAATGACTATTACTCAATTTTTTGTAATATTGACTCCCACGCGGCAATCTTGTAAATCGGTTCTGTAAATAAGTTTAATTTAGTTTTTATACACTGAAGATTCTACCGTGGTTAAATAAATTGTATCTATATATCTATTATGTCAGATCGAGTAGACTCGCGTATATAACGCGCGAGCGCCACGAGAAACATTTCTGGGCAGCCTATGGCATATGAACGGCACTTTTGTAACGTGAATATGCCATTTGCCTTAATTTCTTGTTGTTTTAACTGAATGTGCCTTGTGGGATTATGAACAAGATTTTCTCACGTTCTGAAAAAGGTTTAAAATACGACCCTGCGTAAAAGCTGTTCGTGCATGTAAGATGATGACTTTACATCTTGTTGCACTGTTTACCTAATCTTTATATCTATTCTTCTATTGTGTAATCAACTTTTTTTATTCAGGGTTATGTTGGTCAGTTTGTGCATACAATACAAATGTTCGACGCAGACAATGCTGCAGACATTCACAAAGTCAAAACAGCGCTGTGGGCATTGGTATGTAGTATTATGTATGGTCTTAGGTCTGTTTTTATTTTGTCGTAATCGTCTGAAACAAGCGGTAATTTTTACCGATTTGAAATAGTTCGGACGTGAATTACGACCAAATGATCCCGAATTGTACTCGCCATCGCATGATTACCTATACTTATTCGTAAATATAGCCACGCGAAGTTTTGTATACTTTTTTGTTTATACGTGCGCAATCTGTATATAACAACTAACACGTAATACAAAATGGTTTAAAGGTTTAATTTCGAGTGGGAATCGTACACAACTCAAATTCAAGTCCTCGGTCCTCTGGTAGTAAAATTTACCAAATTCGCATAGTGCAGCCAAACTTGGCATTTTTACTAATCTTAGTATGCTAAACCGTAAAGTCCATTTATGTCCGCCCAATAGCTGAAGTTCCGAGCAGTGATCGAGCAACCGTTTGCACTTATTCAGTCAATAGATCTGATCATGTCATTCATGTGTTACTTTCATTAGCTTGGTGTTAGGAAAATTATTTTTCATCACACACTGCCAAGTTCTCTGGGTGTTCTTTGCATTCGGTATTGACCGGGTGGTCGTAGCTCATGAAACTAACTGTTCCACCATGGCCGTTCAACTCGATAGTCCTGTTCCTTTTTTCCTAAAAAAGCTAAGAATTTTCCAATCTTGGACGGAGTGTACGATTGATACTTAACCGAACTATTTCCGAATCATTACTACAAAGGAACTGCTCGCTGACGTTTTACGTTTCCTTATGCCTTAGGGTCATATTGGCACATCAAGCTGGGGTTTGAGTATTTTGATTGACGAGGATATTATACCTCATATTGTTCAAATGGCAAACTTTTGTGATGTGCTAACTCTCCGAGGGTGAGTCACGATTTCTTTTCTAGTTTCGAGACCGTCGAACTGCATGTGTCACGTATCCTCCTTTTTCACCTCATTCTGATCTAATCTGTGATCAATACTTTTAATGTTGCGTTAATTCCATTGAACGCTATGTGGAAAGAGGCGGTAGCTTAATTCAGTTGGGCATCATGCATGTATCTTCAAAACCGATCAGACAAGTGAACTTTAGCCTATGTATTTTTTGTGTATAGAACGTGTTTTTATGTGTTGGGATTGATTGCCACGACCCGTCAAGGCGCCGACATTCTTAAAGATCTGAACTGGGAAAGCGTTCGTCATAAAGGAGAGGACTCGTGGCCTGTTGTTGAGGTTACAGAGGAAGCACTACCTTATTCCAAGTGGTTTGTCTCATCCCTCTCTGCTGCTACAGGTTAACAATTTTTATATGTACATTTACATGTATCTTTGTATGCGAATTGTTTGTATAGTGAAATTTTTACTGAAAATTGCAAGTCATTAATTTGCCCGACCAATTTTTGGGTTCACGGCCAGAAAGCGTGTAGTATATATAATATTTGGAACGATCGTTTAAAAAACAATTCAATTACCTTCAATTCCTAGATTACTACCGACAGAGCGTGGACGAGAGTCTCAAGCACAGAAGATCCGAGAGTGAGACAGAGGACGCTCAAAAGTCTTTGTACGACGCAGCGAGCGGTGTGTATCTCGGTACCGAGCAGCAACTCAGTAATGTTTATGATAAAAGCAGCGGTATTTACCTCGGAGAGGAGGCGCCTAAGGTGCCAAAACATGACGAAGGGACCGGCAGTGGTATCTTGCTTAGCATGCTCGAGGAAAGAAAACAAGCAATGTACTTTAGCGGGGATCACAACGACGGAAGCAGCATGTCTTTGTCGGAGGAAAAATCAACCGGTTCTAACGAGGAAGTCGAGCCAAAGGCCGAGACACCTTCGTTACTCGAGAGGATAAAGAAAGCGTCGATTCCGGAACATCTTATGCCACCCCCTGCAGAAACCGCGGCTGCGAAGAAAGGCGGTGTCGACGATGACAGCAGCCGGGGGGGAAAGAAACGACCATCGTCTCGAAAGGAGAATAGTCCGGCGATGTTAGCACGGAGTGAGTCGTATCCGCGCAGCGCTTCAAATGCATCCAGATATTCCGCCGACAGTGACGGCAGTCTTGGATTGCACGGCAACCAAATGAAGACGATCAACCTCGGCCCATACGAGAGTTCCTTGGGAGAAAATTCGTTGATTAGTAGAATCCTTAAGAGTACAAGTTCTTCACAAAGTGAGTTAAGTTGGGAAAACGAATCTCAGGACCTGTATCTTTCGGTTAATGCGAAGATATGTCATTTCAATTGTCAAATTTATACGGTCCAACGCTTGTGTGCTGTGTAAATATTTTTGCCTGAAAATTCGGAAGAAGGAATCGAAATTCTTTGCATCTCAAATAGTAATTGGAGTGTTGTAATGCTACGTTAAATTTTACCTTCAAAAAGACCAATGCAATTACAGCTTATAAGTAGAATTGCATTGAAACTTGCAAGCAAAATTGCACCGTGTAACAGGGCCTTTGGATTGCCCTGAAAGGAAATATAATAGACCTTTTACAAACCGGAAAACAGGAAATTAAATCAATAATTAAGATACTTTTTGTAATCAGAGTAAAATACTGCAGTTATCATAGGCTATGATGCAGCGTAATTAATCATGGATTTCACCCTTTCATAATTAAAATATGCAAATTAGTGAAAAGTCTTCAAAATGGAGGTGTGAGAAACGTATATGAAGTGTAATAAACACAAGTCACCAAATCTAACATCTCTCAAAAGTAGAATTGTTTTGCAAGTTGCATGAAAAATCCCACCGTCTAAGAGAGCTTTAACACCTGTAATGGACGTTCTCTTGTTCTATTCCATCAAAACCTCAATATTTTACTATTCTTCATTTCAGCAAGGGAAGGAAAAGTAGAACCCGAAGAGACAAACGTTAGTCCGCTGAGTAGCACGCCACGATCACGCGTTATGACCGATGGTGGCGACGAAGTGCGTCACGTGCGCAGCTCCAGCGGTGTGAGCGAATCAAGTTATCGTTCACTTTCGTCCATGGAGACCTCGCAAAGTTTTGGAAGCTATAAGAGTCAGACAAGCCTCGACGACAACCTCCCGTTACAATTAGACCTGGAAAAAACATACGAGAAGACGATACGGAAAAGACAATCAGAGCTAAACCGCACGCGTAGCTCCAGTTTAAACGAAAAGGGAAGTGTAGTAGATCCCCGGCTGGCCATCACGGCTGATGCCCGTAGCGCAAGCTTTTCTGGCACAACCGAAGGCACCGGGCACTTTCCCGCACGCGCAAATCGTCAAATGTTTCGAAGTGATTACTCCATCAACTCTCCAGGTAACGAACAACGAGCTTTGATAACTGGCAGCAATACCGAGGTGATGTTACTGGACAACAAAACGTTGGTCCTGAAAAGCCTTGCAAAGACTGATGAGAATGACGCTTTCGATGGGTCGTATTTAGACCAGATGAGTGTTAGCGATGGCTTGAGTGACATGGCATCCTTAGTGAGCCGCAACGATCACGTGAGAGACATTGGAACATCGGTCGACGAATTGGGCAAGAAATTCCCGCGGAAAGCGTATTCGCGGAGCGCGAGCTCGGCGAGTTCAAGTTACACTCCGCGTGGAAGACGCCTCAAGAAAAGCGTGACGTCGCTGTCCATATGGAGTCTTCAGTCCGTTCCAATGAGCCCAACGTCACCGGCGGACGTCGAAATCGGGGATATGATGCCAGTCTATACATCGTTTCGCGATGCACACGGTTACTCGGCTTTGAGTAATTTACGGAGACAACGAAGTATCAACAGAGATATTGAATCGCGAATCGGTGGATTTAATCAATCGTTCGCCATCGTTGGGTAAGCGGGGTTTCTAGGAAATATTTGTTATCTTTTAGCGTCCATGAGTTAGTGTAAAGCTACTCCAACACTCTGTGTGCGTTTTGCAGTTTCAATCAGAAGAGATTATCGTTTTCACCACATTCTGTGAAACTCTGAGGCGTTATTTTTTTCAATTCATCGATCGCTCTTTTGCAAATCTTTGGCAAATATATTTCCTTTCACTGAAATTCTCCCATTCCTCTTTAGTCATGTTGTTTTTACGTGTTTCAGACCACCAATCCCAGAATCCCGTCCACTGTCCTTAGACCTGGCTGAAAGTCACACATCGGGATCATCTGCCCTACCGACCCCCTCCCCTCTGGAGCATCAATATGGCAGAAAAGTGAAGACCGCGAGTTCCGCCAGAGGAAACGAGTTTTTGGGATTGACATTGCCCTGTGAACTAACCGACTTCTTCATGGTGAGTGCATTTCCATTCAAAACTAAAAGATAACAGGGCCATTTAAACGAGGGATTTATCCCCGCCTATTTGCTGGCGTTACCGCGCTGGCTTTTATTACCATTACTATTTCAACATTTGTACAGTACATATTTATATTTATATTTGCATGGCATTATTTTGGGTAAAAATTTAAAATAGTTTTCGCTGAATTCTATACGATAAAGTGATAGCGTGTTCGAATTTAATGAGCATGGTAGAACACTTGAAAACATAAACGCCCCCCCCTTCTTTCTCTCTGTCTGTAATAATATCATCACATTCATCCCATGTAGTTGCAATGGCTCGATATTTTTTAAACTTCTTGCTCTGTGACACAGCTCAAATCCGTACATCATCATCTGATATTGCTCTGAAAATAGTGATCGCCAAACTCGATCGTTGTATAACTTGTGTTGTAAAAGTTGAAGTTGTCTGGGGACATATATTCAAAATCCACAGCGGTTTGTTCCGTTATTTCAGGTTGCCGAATCTCAGTTCAAAGGATCGTGGGCTGCGAATTTTAATGGTATTTCCACAAGTATACCGCAGGAATCAACGATTCCGGAGTCTGAAGCGACAGACATTCTAAAAGGAAAAGCATCGCATGATGTCACGCATTGTCTGTCGTGTATGGACATATCCAATGTCACCGGTCTACATCACGTTGTCCGGCAAGCATCAATAGAGTCAAATGAAGCCGGCTCGGCCGGTAAGACTGACTGCCCTGATAAAATTGTGACTTTGCCCAACGGACCCACAAATAGCGAGACTCCGTCTTCTGGAAGCGTTCTGGAAAAATTCCTCAAGGGCAAACGAGGTGAAGCGATCACTTCAAAGGAACGAAGTTTGATTAAGCGAGAAATCTTGAGACTGGTTGTGAATTTGAGCAGTGCTGTGACATCCAAGTCACATCAACAGTCTCTTCGAAGGTAAGTGGCGTGAGAATCATGCTTTGCTGCAAACTTCTTTTTTAACACGTGTTCGTTGGTAACGTGGGCGTGCCGACAGGCCGGATGAGGCCTGACTTGTCTCCAGTCGCTTACCTAAGGTGCGCCTCGGGGTATTGCCATGATCCTTTGCGTCATCAATTTTCATCGCTTTGTTAGGCAACCTCGTACCCAGGGCACGAGTAAAGACCCTGGGTACGAGGTTGTTTGTTAGAAACTGTAGAAGAGTCAGGGCTGTGGCCTCGATACGTTTTGAAACCTCTGACAATTGTCATTTCAGTATAAGCGTCGCTTTGCGTTGCGCGTCCTAGCTCGTATTCCAATCAATCCATCGTCAACATGAGCGTGAATGAACAGCAAAAAGCTTATCATTTGAGAAAAATGAGAACACGTATGCACAGAATGGATATGAACCACGATGGCTATATCTCACGCGAAGACTTTGAGCTCATGGCTAAAAGATTGATAGAACACACTTGTGATATCACCGAGGAAAAATGCCAAGCAATTACTGCGACGTTCGCAAAGGTTGCCGATCTCATGAGTCTTAAACCTGGTATGAAGATTCCGTTGGAAGAAGCTGCCAAGGCCGCCAGCGACGTGCTCTTGTCGCCATCAGGCGAGAAACCCTCCGGAGTCCACGATATGCTGTTTGATTGCATCGATACAAACAGCAATGGAACCATATCCGAAAAAGAATTTAAAGTCTACTTCAATGTTATTGCTCACAACATAAATGACGAAGAAATTAAGCGTTGCTTTGACGTCATTGATTCGAATAGCAACGGCGTGATCAACCGAGACGAGTTCGTCGCTGCGGCAAAAGAGTTTTTCTTCGGAGTGGAAGAGACCGAGTTGGCGAATGCATTTTATGGACAATTGTTGCCAAATTGATTATCTAAATGCTGTTCAAGATATGCGACGGGACATACAATTATAAAGTATAGCAGTAGAGGATGAACACCTATAGCTGTCATCATATTTCGATATTACATGCACTGATAATGCAACTCAGAATAGTATATAGTCATATGCAATGAAAATCAGTATTCAAATATAATTTTGGGGATTTAGTTTATATGTATTCGAAAATCTTATCATCAGGATTCTGCGCGATACTTTTGGTTAGTCATCCGGCCAAAATAATCATTTTTCGGATTTTAGAAAATGTTTTCGTACTGGTTTCAAGTGCATGCATGCATAAAACGTTTGAGGTTGGGTGACAAATTGCATGCTAAAAAGGATGGTCGATTGTCAATATATATATAGGTATTCCTACATGCTGCAGCAAACTGCAGCATATCGTGAATGAAATCAAACTGCAGCATATCGTGCATGCATGGACGCCGGAGGGTTTCTCTCCAGGGTTGCCAGGTTACTGAACAAATTAGCTGAACAATATTATAACTTTAACCTTTGTTTTCTTTGTTTGCAACAAAGCTATTAATCAAAATCAAAGGGCAAACTACAGTACAACAATGTTTGGCTTCTTTATTCAGCTGAATAAAGAAGCCAAACGTTGTAGTTTGCCCTTTGGGTAACTGGAATTGGGCCCACGAGAATGCACTGTATCTCTGCAGGTCTCGCAGAAATGGCTTGAGATTTCTCATTTTCAAATGATAAGCTCTGTGTTATTGATCGATTTATGTTGATCGTGATTATGGACTGTATAGAATTACCCCGTTATTCGGTATAACTGGACTGATTTGCATCAAATCTGTAATTTAAATAAATATATATATCCCCTTAGGCTTAGCCTAAAGACACTTTGCATGCGTATGGAACCTTATGCATTATAGGGAATGTTCTATTGGTCCATGCACAAGCACATTTCATTGCATTTATAACTTTCTTTTAGTTGGAAAGAAAACGTGCCACAGATGTTTGAAGATCTTTGTTTATACAGTCAGGTGATTGAACAAATGAGTTTGTATAATTACAAGTTGACCATGCGAAGATTTATCCAATCCTTTTTTGAGCCAGTGAAATTTACTCAGGTAAGAATTTGTATTATGAAAACAATACTTATTACCCTCGGGGTATCTTTCCATCACCACATATCTGATTTATCGTACACACGATAAACACGATATAGGTGTCATGGTAACGCCCAAATATAGCTATAATCTTGGTGACTTTGTGACTAAAGAGAGAGTTGAAAAGAATATGAATAAGAAAGAGCACTGAAAGGGTTGTATCAAAAGCGGTGAAATCATCCATATTATATTGAGGCAAATTTATACATTTTCCGCAAGTCAACATGGCGATCGATTTTAATTTATTTTTATCATTTTTTAGCTGTTGGACCAAGCAGATGCAATAATTAAGAAACACAGCAGTTAGATAAAATTGAAAACAATTCAGCTAGGCTGTTTAAAATAAACTGCGTTTTGCCGCTTATCATATGTATATTTCGTTCAGCGAAAAGAAATTAAAGTTGTTCATTTTGTTACCTTGTTCGATAAAATTTATTGAGCACTATAGTGACTATACTGCCTATAGAGTATACTTCAGAAAAGGATTATTATAGGATTCTGGCCAGAATTTGACCTATTTTTATATGGGGTGTAAATTGCAAATACGGTTTCAATGCATATGTATAGCTATTACAAATCGGTATGGTAAGAATCTATTGTCTTATTATTAATCAGCAATTCAATATAGGGAGCAACTTCTCGCGCTGTAATCCTCTGTGAGAAAAACTTAACGGCTTTTCCATTTCTGTCCACTAAATATTTCCCGAAGTTCCACTTCGGGTAGTCGGCCGTGACCTGGTACAGGTACACATACAACGGATGAGCGTGTTCACCACCAACGTCAATCTTCGAAAACAAAGGAAAGTTCACGTTGTATCTGTCTTGGGCGAATTTTAAAATGCCTTTGTCGTCGTTTGGTTCCTGCTGGCCAAACTGGTTGCAAGGAAATGCTAGCACAGTGAAGCCATGTGATGAAAACTCGTCCTGGATTTGAACCAGTTCTCTGTAATGACCATCAGTGTAACCACATTCACTTGCAACATTCACTAATAGTAGGACCTATAATAATTGAGTTAAAAAACTTGAAATAATTGTAATACAATATGCTTAGTAAATTTTCATGATATACCAAAGTGACTATTTTAGTATCTGCTTTATCTTGAAAGTTTATCTTGAAAGAATGCTACAGCTTCTGCATTCAAAAGTGTGAGTGGTACTTTGAAAGTAAGGTAAACAGCAATATAAGCAATCAACAGAATATGCAACATATGGCAGAAATAAAAGTGAGGTGTGAGAAAAGTATATGCCTTCTTTGTAAGGTATCAACTATCAGGGCGGACTACCTCAGAGGGAGATTACATGGCACATTACATTGGCACATGGCACATTACAATGCAAGATTGAACTTCTCATGTTGCCAGTTTTAGTGTAATTCCCTGGTAAAATGCTATTGCATGATCACATGATAAATTTGCATCCTAGGGTTGCCTTCTTAAATAATAATATGGATTCCATAATGTCTACAAAAACTGAATATGAAAAGTGTAGTATACAGATTTCATGAATGTCCAACATCAATGCATGCCCTCAGTGGCATAGCCAGCCTGTTGATTTGTCCTGCTATGCTAATATTTTTGTGTTCACTGACTGTGAAAACAATAGATTTCTAAAGACATGAATAATTATAATAACTCGAAATTTACATAGCGGGACAAAATCGTCAGGCTGGCTACGCCACTGCATGCCCTTTTGACTTGCAGACAACTTTGCCCATAAGCACTAATCCTAATTGGTTTGTAATTTGTCCAATAGTAATTTCCATAGTCTTTTAAATTATTTGTGCAATATCCAGTCAATTGCTAGCTGCAAGGCCATAGCTAGAAGCTTTATTGGGTGTGTCTATTCATATATTAATCTTGTATGCTGTATATATGAATATACCCCCCCCAGATTAGGAGGTCTAGCTACAGCCCTGGCTAGCTGACATTAACTAACTTATCACAAATTGTAAGGCATTCGCCAAGTTCACAGGGGTGTTGCCCACTGACCCAGTTTGGATATACCATGCTTTAGTCAAAGAAATGAAACATTTATAAATGTGTCAGTGTCTTGTGGAATCAAATTATTTATGTCCAAATTTGTGTCCAAATATATTGCATAACATGAAAAGTTAGTTACACGAGTTATCCTTACAGTACAAAGCTGTGAAGCAAGTCAAGCATTATGATCTATTTTATTACTATTCCTTTATAACAGAGATTGCCCCACAAGTTCAACTCCAAATCAAGCTGTCCAGTTATTGAGATGATAAAATTGATTTCAACAACTAGACTCAATAATAAACCAAAAAATATTAGTAATGATAAAAGTTAAAGTATTTCAAAATCCGAGAAGATTTAATTTGAATATTTATATTAATAATGTAACAATAGGCTCTAATTATAAATTCACCTTTCCCTTATATTGCGCGAAATCAACGTCCTTCCCGCTTATATCTTTTAACACAAATTTATAAAATGCCGGTTCATCTTCTGTACTTGGCTGCAATATAGCGCACAAAGTAATAAAACACAACACGAAGGCAATCTCTTTGTTTACCGTCATGATTTATCAAATTTGTGATTCCATCAAAGCCTTCAAAGGCTCCTTTCTTTAGTTAGTTAAACGTTCCGGGAGTGCAAATGCCGGTAATATATTTAAAAAATTTTTTTATCAATTTATGGCATTTTTTGGAACATAAACGTTATCTAAAATTTAGGTATAAAATTTTCAAGCTTTCAAATTTTTAGATTATTTTATTTTTAGTTTATTTTATTCTGTAATGTTAAAAACCAGTGAGTTACATACTGTAATGTCTTTCTACCGACCGGGGAATATAGACAAAGAATTTTCCACGTGTGATGCATTTCATAGTGCGACTTTTGTGTGACGGTTGTTGAATAGCAACAACCAATAATATCGTTCTATTTTTTGAATCGACCAATCATCGTTTAGAGAAGTGTTATTTCTTTCATTTCTTTTGTGTGGAACGACGAAGCGGAATATTTGAAATACAAAGAGAAGTAAACATCGATTTGTGAAGTTTGTTCGTATTATAAGCGATTTTTATTGACTACAAAACTTAGCAAACCGAAAAATATTAAAGACGTATTGACCACAAAGCTTGATAATGTCGCATTTCAACTTTGAGACAGAGATAAATGATATTATTCGCTTAGATGGAGCAATCAAGAATGGACCAAAACCAAGATGGCAACGAAAAGCTGAGGAAGAAATTGCACTTTCTGCCAAGACCTCGACGCCAAATAAACTTGTCAACCGAAGTACAAATAAAACTCCTTCTGGATCTCCAAACAAGAAGACGCCGGGTAAGCAAAGAACGCCAAAAACGCCGTCGGGCGATCGCTTTATACCTAACAGGAGTTCAATGAACTTGGATACGTCCTATTACAAAGTCATGAGCAAAGAGGAAACCGAGCAGGAAAATGAAGGAAGTCCGTCAAAGGCAGAGTTTAGAAAATCTATGACCGAAAATTTGTGTGCCAATGAACTAAATGCCAAGATCCTCACCTATTCAAACAAAGCTCCAGTACCAAGAGAAGGCAAGTCTACTGTCTGTTAAATCTTATGTTGATCACCTTGTTTATATTTTAATAGGGTTGAAATACGAGTATTTAGGGTGCTTATATATGTTGTGTGATCAATAATTTACCACCAATGACTTTTCACAAACAATCTTAATAAACAATGAAGTTTGTTTGTTATATTTTTCAGTACTCTACTGGTGTCAGAGCTGATTAAAGCTCTGTGTTTAGTGTGTTTGGGTATAAAGGAAAAAGGGGGCCTTAGGCCATGCAAGCATTAAATTTTACCAGTGGCGTAGCCAGCACGATAATTGGGGGGCACATATTCATATATTCGTGATACGCAGGATTAATTTCTTTTCAAATCAATTGTCTTTACAGTCTGTTAACATGAATATATGAATATGTGCCCCCCAATTATCGTTGCTGGCTACGCCACTGAATTTTACTTTGGTGGGTTAGTTGTCAACATGTTAATATATGTCATGCAAGCTTGGAATTTAACTTTAGTATATAATTGTATAAACCTTTTTTACTGGCAATAGCCTGTTTGCTTTCATCAAGCAACTTGTTCACAATGATATTGCAAAAAATATTGATTTTTCAAGTAAAATTTAATTTTCTAATGACTCTTTAATGACCTTAGAGGTCAGGGCAGCAGCTAGGATTAACATCCCTCCCCAAATTGGGTTGAATTTGTGAAATGGTATAGGTTAAGTCCTGCAATTTCTGAATTAGCTTATATGCCTTTTATAATATGCCTAATAAACACAGCTTTGACCATGACCTGAGTATTTATGTAGAATTTATATTACCTAACTCCCTGTATTCATTTCAACCATAATTTAGACTAAAATAATGTTGACAAATTTATGTCATTATGAAATCGGCATGACCACCTAAATCACGGGGTGGGGCGTATTTATACATATATTTTTGTTCTGCATTCTTTTCTTTTGAAATTCATTGTTTTTGACTAGTGATATCACTGAAACCAGACTTGAGATGCAATTTGATTGAAATGATCATATCAATGATCATGCAGACCTTAATATGGGGATAATTGCATGACTTGCATGCTTGGTAAGATGTTTGATTCACAACTGGTAGATGAATTAAATGTTTTGTAAATTTGATAATTCAAACAACCCGGCCTCCCCACTGCATGTGAACAAGATATTTTTTCCAGCTAACATGTCTATTTGAATAGACAAAAGATCAATTTCTATCTGTGTAAAGTTACCAAGATGAAAAGTGTTAATGCAATAAGGTAGTTGTATATTAAAATTTCAGTTCAAAAAAGCATTCTCTACGATTTAATTAATACGAACGTTTGTTAAAAATTATTATGATAATTTGCGCTTTATAAATTTATATTTATTATTATTACTTATATTATTATATAGTTATTATTTAAACGCCCTAGCTGCATATAGGCTATATAGTGCTCAACAAACCTTCAAATACTCGTGTTATATAATAGCTAATATAGAAATTAGCACCAAAATCCCTAGACCGAAAATTATTTCGGTAACATCAATCCTTCATTTCAGAAATTTTCCCCCTATAATTTCCGGCCCCCTTATTCAGTCTGCGAGAAGACTACTATCAACCCACAACTGAGATAGTGATTAAGAACCGATATAATACTATTCAGGAATACTAAAAAATATGCGTATCGATTCGTGTATACAGTTGCTGTATCCAGTATAAAATCAGATCAGTGGTGACATCCAGACTCCTCTGCAGTCCCAGTGATATTTAATGATATAACAGTGATATTTATAGCTCAGTGGCAAGGAAAAATCTCTAATGTTTACTTGCGTAACACCAAAGCGACTGGGGACGAGTCAGACTCAATCCCCACTGAGAAAGCTGAAACCAAACATCTGACGTGATCCGCAAAATCGACGTGATATCACAGAGGTGATATTTACAATATATTTTAAAGTTTTTCAAAAAACTAGCAACGAATATCATGGTCTGAACAGGGAAATTTGAACGAAAAGTTTGCCGCTCCGATGCAATTTGTTGCTGCAACACGTCGCACATAATCGAACCAGTTTGATTTTGTGCGACCTGTGCCAACAACGGCCTATTAGTATAGCTCTTGCATACGATGATTTTAATCAACATCGTCGCCCAACTGGACACACAAAGCGATTTGTCGCCTATAGCATGTATTGGTCTTAAGTCTGGTCATATTATGATATTCTTGATACTTACCGGCGAGCGAAGATAGCTAAGATTTTGACTTGTCTTGTGCCCATGCCGCTCTCAAATTCCTTTCCAAATTGAATTGCTCTGAATACTGAAAATCCGCGTCGCATCATCGTATCACGTTTTTACCAAATAGAATTGATCAAAAGAGATGAATCTGATTTTGAAACTATACCAATTTCAAATTAATTATTTTGACAATCTGCTTTTACAAAGTATATAATGATGGATATCATACATGTCGTTAAATATTCCATAGTTTATGATGAGATCTTATTCGTCAAGTCTTGAAATGATCCTTTTTGCTTCTTTTCTCAACATTGGATTTCGCCAAAAAAATATGATCGAATTTAGGGATGCGGAAGCGAAGCTCATTGTGGCGGCCCAGAAAAGCGCGATGAACAAAACGTAGCTTTGCCTTTGTGCCATCAAGAAGTTGACAACCGCAAACGGTGTTGTACATAGGAACGTACACCCAACAACAATGGCGCATGACTTTGCGAGCTTTATATCTTGTAATTGTCGTGATCCGCTTGTCCGGGACTCGCAGGATGCCTCGCGACTCGCGATGAATATCCTAACGTAGAAATACACGGATGACAAAACGACGGCAAGTAACGTGGTCCCTATGACGACGTTTGAGAAACGTGTCGGTATTGATATGGCTATTGCCAAACCCCATAGGATCGAAGCGGCCATCAAAAGTTTGCTTTTTGTTACCTTACTTCGTGTGAAAAAAGGATGAACAATGTTCAAGTATCGCTCGATGTTTAATAAATATAAAGTCGCGATAGCCAGAGATGCGAAGCTGCATGACATTAGCATTGCCGTTGTGTAAACACCGCATTCAAGAGGATCCCCAATAAGGGTCTTTATCGATATTAATACGAAACAAGATTGCCCAAACAGGCCGTTCGCTAAGTCGACGATCGATAACAACATTACTAGGAAATATGAAGTCTTCCTTTTTAGTTGCGTGGACTTCCAATATGCAAAGATTGTGGTCGCGTTAAGCAATATCGTGCTTAGAAAAATAATGATATTTACAGCGCAAGCGACAACGTAGTTGATGTAAAGCGCTTTCGATGAAAGTCCAACTGGGCGATACATTTTTGTACTAAGAAAAACGCAGTCGCGCCAAGATAGGTTTTGGGCGCTCATTTTACGAAGAATTCTTTCGCAAGATCAAATGGAAGAGACTTTAATTTTGGTTTTGAGATGTGCCCCACGTCTTTCGATCGTGTTTATTATATCCGTTTGATAATTGAACTATATTGATTTTTTAAGCTCCCAAAAAAAATGTATGTATATATTTTTAATTAAGGTAGTATATTACCGCACGCGTGGATTTTGTTAATAACTGTTTTTAAGTAATATAATATCTTATTATATCGCAAGCTGCATTTCCGGTAAAATGAAGCTCTATGATTGGTTGAGAAGAATTTTGTACACATGACTTTATTAATATTTAAACTTCTTCTAAGACCAAATTTTGCCTTTTAAATTCAATTTTTATTGCAAATTCTTTCTTTTTAAATTCTATTTTTATTCTTCAGTTATTAAAGATTCGTTTAAATTACAAAATGTACAACCAGTGGTATCTCCACTTGCCTGCGTGCATCCTCAAATTTTCTGCTATAATACACGCCAAAGCTATAGTCAAAATTTCTTTTTATTGCCCAGTGTCAATAGTAAGAAGCTTTTGCCCAAACATTTACCTGAAAAATATATTAGGAAACTGAAAAATATTTCTAGTAGGAGTCAGTGCTTAGATTTCAAATGGTAATAACAGAGTGTTCGATAAGGTAAAATTCACTACGTCAAATTTGTGACTAATTGTTGAAAATGTTTTAAAGAATATTCCATAGACCTGTGGAAATCTGAAATTTGCGTTAAGTACATTATAGATTAAATGTATATTCAAAAAACTCTCGGTTGTTTCTTGATTGTATTTTTAAAACATTCGGTTTTTTTAGGCTATTTGAATGACTTAAGGGTTTTGTATTGTCAAAACAAGACCCCAGGGACTTCAGCAAAGAAGAATTCCAGATTTATATCACCCGCGCCAGAAAGAATACTGGATGCTCCTGACCTTATTGATGACTATTGTAAGTTCCTGCAGTATATATATATATATATATATATATATATATATTTATATATATATTTTTATATATATATATATATATATATATATATATATATATATATATATATATATATATAATTTATGAGCATCTGCATGAGTATATTTGTTTTAAGCTGATGTTGTGCAATTATCCTAGGGCGCAAAGGCGTCAAAGACGTCGAATCTGATTGTCGTCCCAAAAAGGTTGCATTGTCACAAGTTGTTAAATATTTTCATTAGATCTCAATCTCTTGGACTGGAGTTGTAACAATCATTTAGCGGTTGCTCTTGGTGGCTTTGTCTATATATGGGATGCAGGAACGGGAAGTATACAACAACTTTGTCAAATGGACTCACCGGAGTGCTACGTGGGTTCTGTCTCATGGATAAAAGAAGGGAGATATTTAGGAATTGGAAATAGTGATGGCGCTGTGCAGGTATAAAGCTATTATATCGCGGTGTAAACGTATACGTACGTATATTGTCGAAGCTCTTCTGACGCCAAATTATAAATAATTATAATTTCAAACTCTATAACGCGGTCTCTTTATAATTTTTGCACGAAAGCGTGAAATACAACTTTAATCACCAAGTTAGGTCAAGCTTGCCAAGGCTCAGGCTATAGAATTATGACACAATCAAAATATGAGAAGACGCAAATGAGACGCTTGGGGTGTACGTTATATGTAGATACATGAGTTTGTTTTTAACAGTGACTTGTTTCTTTAGCTTTGGGATGTGGAACAGCAGAAACGTGTCCGAAAAATGACTGGTCATGCAGCAAGGGTCGGCTCTTTATCTTGGAATTCCTTCATTCTGACCAGGTACTGTCACGTCATCACCGTTGCTATGTTGCGTCCGATAAAAATTGCTCAACTGACTTGGGCAAATAGAAATTTTAAAAAGTTCCCTTGAATTTTAGTGTTAACTCCAACCACCCTGCTCAATAATGCTCACTTTTATGTAAGATACAAATTTTAGACTTCGCTTCGTCGAGTTGAATCTTAATCTTTAAGATTTTTCAATTTTTTTAGTGGAAGTCGTAGTGGTGCCATCCACCATCATGACGTCAGAGTTGCTGATGATCACGTGGCAACATTGGCATGTCATACGCAGGAGGTGTGCGGATTGAAATGGTCACGCGATGGCAAGTATTTAGCGAGTGGTGGAAACGATAATCTTCTTTTGATCTGGGACACTAATGTAAGCTCGAGTGGCGATATGAATTCGCCGTTATTCACGCTGACAGATCACCAAGCTGCCGTCAAGGTAGGTGCATGCATTGGCTCATGTTTTCGGGGATTTTTAGCAAATTCTGGTCACGTATACTTGTAGCCCACGCGGCTGCCTATTCTATTTTGACGTTGTTACTTAATTATTAAAAGGCTTTAGATTGGTGTCCGTTTCAAAGGAATGTGATTGCCAGTGGTGGTGGAACAGCTGATCGGCATATCAGATTCTGGAATGCTGCTACCGGAACCTGCCTAAATGCCATTGATACAAAGTCACAGGTTAGTACACCTGAAGAGTTAATTCATTACAGTCTGCATATGTTTGTAAATACCCAACCATAGAAAAATCGTTTCGTCGATTATATCCGATGTTGTTTGCCCATGCACGCATTCCTAATTATTCGTACAGATGATAGTTTCATCCGGGCGTGATATAGCTACACCATATATATTTACTTTATAGTAAGAAATATAACTAAATCTGAATATTCAATTGGAAAGCCCGCGTGCATTGGGACTGAAAAAAGTCAAAACTGTTGTTTGTCGAGTGTTATAATTCATTAGCCAAATTCTTGAAACTTGGCAGCGACGACGTTATTGTATATGTATATATATATTAGTCAAAACAAGTTTAAAAAACCAAGGCACGACTAAGCTGCTGGACCTATCCTATCGGACGAATAGCCGCTTGAACCTTTGATAACTACATTTTTCCAGACTGGTCATATAGCTACCTGCCTCAAGTGGTTTAAATCGTTCCGATTGTTTCGTATTTATGGCATGCACTTGTGCGGGTTTTCAACCGCAAGATTATAAGTATACTAGACAGACGTGCTTCGAAAATAAGAGTATTAATTTAAAACACAACAACTTAATCCTAACGTGTCTTTCACCTTCCTGTACGTTGCTTGTGGGAAGACCCGAGTGTCATAAAAAAACAACGCACATTATCAAAATTTGCGTCAAGAATTTTGAAGTGGTCGTTGACTGGATATCTGGACACAATTCCAAGCCTGTTAATTGGCGCCAGGTATATTTAGGCATAACTATGATTTTGGCGATATGCCTGATCGCTAATAATTGTTGAGCATGCTGCCGGGAGTAATGTGTGAAGCTGTGCTCTATATATGTGGTTTTTCAAACAAATAATGTCATGAAGTTGAAAAAATGGGACACTGCTAAGCCAGGTTTTATAGCAGTGAAAACGTGTAACAATCGTAGTCGAAAGAACAACGACCAGGATATTCATGAGATAGCGTAAGCACAGTACCGAGTCTGGCGCGAAAATAACGAATCTCGTACTCGTATTCGACGGAAAAGTATGTATATATAGTTCCTTACCGATTGTTATTAACTACTCATGGTGTAGATTACCTGACCGGGCTCTGATAATAGGGCGTTTTAGCTGTGAAGTCTTATTTGAATATTTTTAATTACTATTAATTTATATAATTAATTAATATGATTAATTATACGACTTACATTTATACATTTTTTCGTTCCTTCGTTGCTAGGTTTGTTCCATTATCTGGTCAAACAACTACAAGGAGCTCGTGTCAAGTCATGGATACGCTCAAAATCAACTGACGATCTGGAAATATCCTAGCATGTCAAAAGTTACAGAATTAACTGGTCACTCGTGTCGTGTTTTGCATATGGTCCTCAGTCCCGATGGTCAAACGGTCATTTCTGCGTCCGCTGATGAAACTCTGCGATTGTGGAAATGTTTTGCAATTGATGCTACGTCAAAGAAGTCAAAAGGCACCGTCGCAAAAGGCTCGAAGTCCATTATAAGGCAGGGTATTAGGTAACTTTGTCATACATTTATATAGGTTCATATATATATATAAAATTTAGTTATGGTATTGTAAATATATTAACATGTGATATTTCTTAGTCTGTATGGGCTATGTCGAATATTTACGATAGTTTATGTTTTTATTAAATTTATAAAACAAATCCAATGATAAATTATCGAGATTCAAGGCTCACCAGCTGGCGAGGAACGTCAACAGCTGTTTTTTTTATTTTACCCAACCTTTTCAAAGAATTTTAAATTAAATAAGTAATTTCAGTAGGAAAAATGAAATCTTTACTTTGCAGGATTTTAACCTACGCTTACAACTCGGTAGGTCGCAGCTTTAACCACTAGGCCACCATGCAGATTTGTACCATTAGTATTATTTAATAACGGTTACCCTTCAGCGTAAATGTTTTTTTTCAGGAGCCGTTATTTTACTATTTGCAATTATTAAAAAATATTAAAAGAAGTACCTCTGATATGCACTATAACTTACCCTATTACTATATGTAACTATTGTCTCACAGACCACCAACATTCAGTAACCAAACTCATGTCGCTTTAATGCGCAGCATTTAGGGTATACTCGCTTTATTTCCAAATAACAAATATACTTTGTGAGATTGTGATATGTTTGAAACTGTTGTACAATTGAAGTACTTGCGTGACGAGCGTGTTTTTTACCTTTTTTTGGTACACTTACCACCGACATCTATTACCGACATCCCACACACAGTTTCTTGCTTCATATCAACTTATCAGCTTCTCTGTTTCGGTATCTCTCCACACTCGCGCGCTTTAAATTTTTTTATTGCCTTGTTCGTTTACAACAACTAACATTCGTAATTTCAGCCATTTTTGTGTTTATTAATTCCTTTGACGCCTGCTCATATCTGGTAAAAAGCACTCTTGCACTGGAAACATACGGGCGAACAGGAAACAATGTTGTTTCCGCAACAAAAATCGCAATTGGGAAACATAAAATGCTTCTGAATTTGATAGGAAACATTAGGAAACAAATTTTGCTTCCACAACAATGTTTCACGAGTTGGCAAACAGGGAAACATTTGTGGAAACACTGCGAATCATAAATGTTTCGCAACAATTTTTCCTAGTTCGATAACTTTTTTCCTGCCAATAAACTATAATTTGTATGATAGAATGTGAATGATTGATTAATATTGAATGTTGTAATTGCATTCGTACGAGTGCTTTCAACGACTGACGTGTAATTTAAGTTTTCTAATAGCATTTCTATATATAATTTTTTTTGTTTGCGATTAGCAGACTGTCGTGTACGTAACGTACTTTATTAAAATACTTTTTTCTGAGATGCCCTTCTACCTTGAATTGAGTATACGATCGTGACGAATTCTTAAAAATACCTTTGCCTATGAGGAGAAATTGTAAATAATATTTGTATGTGATTTTTGGATATTTCATCATGGTAATTATAAATTAGATAAGGGTTTGCGGTTTGATAAGAGTTTTTTGTTTATTAGTAAAATGCGTTTAAAAATTTTGTAATGTTTGAAACATTGAGCTAAAATAGATTATTTTATTCTATTAATAGTTCAATGGTGTGTAATGCATGGGCACAGGCGCGCGCACATCAAGAGAAATCTGAGCCGTGCCCGACTTTTGTAGTGTTTGTTTTGATAGAAAAAGCCTGGCATTATAAGACATAGTCGTATAATTTATTCTACAAGCATAAAGGTACGCGAACCTAAAATTTTAGTGGCGATACGAATGTCCAGCCAACGAGTGGCCAAGGCTGCAAGAATTTAACCTGTGGAAACCTAATTTTAGAATGCAATTATTTCTGTGGGACTATCTATTGCAGCAGAAATTGCTCGATTTGGTGAACTGATTGCAGCTAGTGCAGCTTTCGGTTTATAATGCCATTATCCGTTGTTACCATTTCAGAGACATAGAATCTTTTTGGAATTTGATTGCTCTAGATCTTTTGAAATGAGCACATCAGCGTCTTATGACAAGAGCCATTTTCATTAACATTTTAATCACAGATAACATGTGTCACTACAAACTATTTGCAATTTAACTGGTTTAATTAAAGGTTCTGCCCTCTGTTGACCCACCCAGACCATTAAATAGAAATTTATCTATTGTATAAATTATTTTCTGATACTTTAAAGTTACAGGAAATTAGCCGCAGTTTTGACGGTAAATTTTAGTATCATCGACATAAAGATAAGGTACACCTTTATCTTTCCTATGATAAATCTGTCACTTCGTTTGTGTATAATAAAAACTGTAATGACCTAAGGCCAAGCGTAGACTGTAGAGTCCTGCGTTTGGAATGCCGCGCATACCACATGGCGATAATTTGCAATTATCTTTCATCCCACTCGCCAAGCTTCTTCAGGCTTCGTTTATAGAATATACTGATCAGAATTTGTCGCACTGATCAGAATATGGCCCTTGAACTCCTTGAACTTAAATTTCAAGGCGCTCGGGAAATAAGGCTGTTTTCGATTACATTCGAAGCAGCCTTTGATAATCTACTCATGCAACCTGAAAAACAAAGCGCGCTTTGCCCGCGCGAGCAAAACTGACGTATGGAGAATCGCCTTTAGGATTTCCAGTTGCATAGAAAGCTCGTTTGCGAAATATCTACATATCTACACTTTTGAATTGATTCAGTTTGACTCTCCTCTCGTTTTCAATGGTTCGCTAGCGAACCATTTCTCTGCTAGTGGAAATCCTGACCAGCCTTACTGAGAATAATATACATGTTATCACGGTACATAAAACCACCTTGGCAACGCCGGAATAATGCAAGGCCTAGGGGATTTCGTGAAAAGGCACTTCTGTAACCACGCATACTAGAGAATGATTGCAAAACGTTTGAACTTTTTTCTTCCTATTTTCTCTTTTTAAGATGATATCAGTGTCTTTGAGTTTTTGATGTTTGTTGGTTGCACTTCTAAAGCTATATACATGAATGTAATCCCGTAAAAGGCAAGGGGTCAACTGCCCCCTGCTCCGGAGTCCCTGAAAACCAAATCGTATCTCCAAAATCTATTACGATCAATTGACCACTGCATATTACATCAGAACCTAGTAACTATCTTATCGTTAAGAACCACTCCAAAGCGAGATATTTTCAAGAAATATTCGCATGCTCAATACCTTTATTCTGTCTTTACAAATCAGCATTTCATTACTTCTACCCATGCAAGCTCCGATGTGGGCCATATTTTTCCTAACAACTTCAATGCGTTTAAACTTCGCCAGATATATTGAATTTTACTGCGTTGCACGAAACTATTATTATTGCACCAATTTTAATTGTTCTAGGTCAATCTGAAATGAAACCAATTCCACTGCTGTAACGATAAAATTTGTTTAGTTATCCCATTTATAAAAAATTCCGCCATTTTGTGTTTTGGGTGCATGTGTCTGATGCTCGTTAGTATGATTACTGCACATTTATACATCTCTTTTCACTCAGAGTCAATTACTGTAATATTGAAAGAAGAGATATTTGTACTTTTCAATGTAAAAGAAAAAATCTTTCACTAGTGGACCCTTGAACTTTAGAATTTAGTCATGCAAAACCCCGATTCCGTTATCTTTCCCTGCAAGGCGCAGTCCCAGTACAGGGAAAAGTATTAATCTTAGATACCAGGTTGCTGCTACTCTTTTCTTCCACCATGACCTTATTCGTCATTGTTGTTATCACTGTAACGCCATATACTTGTGTTTAAGAATGTTGTTTTGATTCCGTTTTCATAAATATGAAAACGGATATATGCTTGTTATGGCTATTTCTAGGTATATGTTATGGATGGCTCCACGGGCGATAGGATCGTGCTAGGACAAAACATCGCGGGAAATGTTTCTTTGATCTGCTAATGATATCTACAAACACTACCTTTTGTTATCTTTTTATACATGATCCCGTCGTCAAAAAATTTACACTCAAAGTCGACCTCATTGAATGATGTCGTAACAATCGGAACGTGACAGACTTCGTGCCATTCGTTTGTCCAAAAGGACATTACTGTCCATCCAGGACTCCACATCCTAACTACAGGCTGTGCCCACACCATGCACTTATAATAACTTATGGGAGGACAACAATAAATAAAACCTTGATTTTCAGTGTTTTACCTCAAGTCGTTCCGTTGATTAAAATGATTTTCGCATTGATCATTAATAAAATGAGTTCCGTGTCCCAGTCATGGAGTATGGGTGTGCATGAGTAAATTTTTTTAAATACGGGCAATAATCAGTGAAATCTATTGAGCAACTTAGTGCCCAAGTTATACGCATTACTCATCGGCGGACCGTGGTGCAACGTCCTGAAGAATTCTTTCATTTGATAACTTATTTATTATGTTAGAATTGTTTTGGAAAAGACTATTATGTAAGAAGATAATGAAGTTTGTCATCTTAATATAATCTATTGTTTCAATTTTATTGTATTCGACGCAATCAAAATGCGACGTACAAACTAGACCGAACATTTTCTGGATGGAAGGGTGTGTGTCCTTTGCAAAAGATATAAAATAGCTTGCGAACGAAATTTGAACTCTATAAAATTACACTGAGTCGTTGAATTTATTATAGTTTCATTTAATTTCTATAAGTACAAGCCCATTCAAGAAAATTTTCAAATTCATAACAAATCAGCCCCGCGCGTACATGCAGCGTTAATAATGCGTTTAATGACAAATGAAAACTAGTCAAAACATTTCAACTTTGTCCCCAAGCAGATAACCAATGATCATTAGGTGAGGGAACTTTGGTCGCGCTTGTACCATGCACGAAAGTTGCATAATATGAGTTCGAACTAAACCTCTTTACCATTACGGGCGCATCTTTGAAAGGGAAGGTGTCAAAAGTATAAACGGATAAAATCATGGCTTTCACGAAATTGGTTGTGTTTTCAACTTTCTTGTACATTGTCAGCAGCTCAAACCCTGACAAAGGCTATCTCTTGCTGAACGGCTCCCTCCCAACAAAAGGTTGCTACGATTTGCCGAACAATAAGCAATGCCCGTCAAATCTTATCAACTACAAAGTCTTTGGATCGGGTTATTCCGACACCATGTCAAAGCTTAGCCTGAAATCAGTCGAACTTATGATGATGTCCCTAAAAAACTTCAAGGAGGTAACGAAAGCCTGCGAAGACGCAGTCCGCGAGTACGCTTGCTCCAATACTTTTGCGCGGTGCGTGAAGGACGACGGTCAATCGCTCCTTGGCGCGACTGTAACATTCAATGTCACACGAACAGAACAAGCTTGCGCTAGGGTGAAGAAATCATGTCCGCTCTCCGTTCAAATGGCAACCATCAGTAACTGCACCAAAATCGTAAGAAATTTCATGGATTTCGCATACTGCGTCGAGACTCCTAATATTCCAGGTGACATATGCCCAAAGTCAAACTATAAGGTAGGGATCGAGTATTCTTCGGAATCGAGAGAAAATATTTACAAAATTAATTTCGGAAAAAGTCTTCTACTTACAGGGTGGATTGTGGAACTAGATGCAATAAGTCGGCGAAGGTTGCATATTCATATATTTTCGTTCGATCTATCGGATCCAACGGATTTCCCTTGTACGTATATTAGGTGCCAAAGGTATTTAAAAAATTTTTCACAAATTTTGCGAAAGAGAAATATTTACAAAAACAGAATTCGTGTTCCTATGAGATACCCGTTGATACAATCTTTTTTGGATAACTGTTTTTTCTGAATTTCCCAGTCTCTTTTCTTAGTTCGTTCCCATATCGAAATGGAAACACTATTTAGCCTAGTGACATGCAGATTCCAACTAACCAATCTAATCTTTTATTACAAAATGGTACTGACTGGTACAATGAACGTCTAACAGGAAATGAGTAGGAAGCGGAGTTGACCCTCCCTTTTTATTCACTAAACTCATAGGGTACCTTTCCATTCATTTCATGCAGTGCAAAATGTCGCGCGATTGGTTACCAGTTGCGATCGCTTTTTCTTCAAATGTGTTCATAGTCAAGCTCACGAGTTTTGCCTGATTGTCTATATTTCAAAGGAAAAAAAAGTCCATTCTATCAGATCTCGCAAAACAGAATGAAAGAAAAACCTATTGTATTCATAGAATCCATTATAAGTCATAAATTGTTCAAACGAGACCCTATGTTAATTCCTAGCTCCTAAGTAGAGAAAAAATCATCTTGAAAATGAAAATTAACCTCCAAACTGCATGCTGGTATCATATCCATTAGAGCTGAGGTTATCCTTCTATGTAAATGTACTGGGTGTCCCAGTAAAAGCGGAACCCGAATTAATTGATTATGTATACGCTAACATTATATTCACAATGACATCGTTATTTTTTTGAAAAGTAGTTTGAAACAAAGCTGTGCCTCTAGGAGATCAAATAGCTTTGATAAGTTTTAAACTACTCGAAAAAATAACGACATTAGTGTGAATATAATTTTAGCGAATACATAATAATTCATTTGGGTTCCGCTTTTACTGGGACACCCTAGCTGTATAGTATGTTCATTAAAGGATCATTTAAGTTCAGTTTTTGCACTATGTGTAGTATCATACTTTTGGCACCTAGCATATACGCGTTTTTGAAAGAAATTCGATGGGCAAAAAAAAAATTGAATATCCGTCCCCAATTATCGCGCTACTCTCGGCCCTGTCGACTTGTGATCAAGATGTGTGCCTGTTTCACGTTTCGAAATGCAGTGAATGGATTCACACATCGAAAAAATTTCCTCGGAATGGAGCTTTTTCGCAGATTGCATTAGGCGCAGGTTGTAGAATATTTTAAAATTTTATTCGGAAAATTTTCCTGCGAAAACTTTCTGTTCCATTCCGAGGAATTTTTTTCGGTGTGAGAATACAGCTTTATTTAAGATATTGTAACACGTGCATGCAGGCGCACCATATAAAAAAAAATAGCCATAATGAGCAGAAATGTGTCAGAAAGAAAATGTGTCATCAGCAGAAATTTTGAAATAAATCCAAGAATTCTGGCAATGAATTCCCACGCGCTGCCTAAAAATATTCAACCTCGTACCCAGGGTCTTATTAAGTACAGCAATTTTTTTAGCACCCAAAGGTAAACGCTAACTTCTATCAACTCCGTACGAGCAGTTTTAGCAACACGTTCACGAGACTTGCCTCTATAACCTTTGGAACATCTTCTAAATGCAAGAAAAATTTCGTTGACATACAATGTGAACTGATACGTGGTCCCATCTGTTCCAAAAACATGATGCTACGAATGTTTACCACAACTCGACAGAAGTGCGAGACTACGATGAAGAACTGGTATGTATATGTGCATGCATTACCGTACGCCATTATATAACCTGCTGAATAAAAAGGACTCCTGGGTGGTACCACGGGTGGTACTTTTGTACACGATAACCCTTTTTTTGCCTTTAAACGAAAACGTCTGGTATCATTCAGGCGTAGAGAAATCATATATAGCGCAAGAAAGCGCACGTTGTTATGGGGTTAAAATCAAAGCGAAAAGGGGGGAGAATGCCCTCTCGCCTCCTTCTCCGGCGTCCCTCATCATTATTGATAGAAATCCCAAATATCTGGTGTACGAATAAACCATATTGCAAAAAAACACACGCATTAACAGAAATGTGAGTACTATAAGCTGAATATAAGGAGCGATGATGTAAGCTACTTGATTATTGGCGCTGGCTTAATCTGTTTGTCAGAAAAATAACCTAATCCAGAAAAAGTTAAGCCTGTGATAGTATCAATCCTGTTAAACTGACAATAAACGTTGGAAGTAATTTAAAAAGGTGATCGAAAGCCTCTCAACACTCTTTATCTAGACGCTTCGAAGTTTACCAAACAACTAGACTCTTTGCGTCTCGAAAGACAATAATATCATACGCCGGGCCTTTTTTCTTTTAGCATTCCAATCTTACTGGCCAATATTCGGACCTATTTCTTGGAAACGTGCAAGATATTCCCTGATGGTACAGCTAAAATGGTTCCATTGCCTGGTTATAATACCGCCGGCAATAATTCACTGTAGTGTGAAAAACCAATTTCTATACCATGATAAACCGATCTAATTAACAGTATGATTATGAACGACATTACAATATTAAATAAATTGAAAGCTTTGGTGTTTTATCCTATTTTTTTCCATTAACTACAAAACTTAAGCCTCTTAAGCTCCTTACAGACGAGCAAGTTTTATATGACAATTTTTTATATGACAAGTTTTAATTGGCAATTGAAGTGTGTATATACAACAAATTTTCTATGACATTTTTTTTTCTTTCACAAGTTTTATTTGCTCGCGTGAACGTGCCAGCAAGCTTACTTTGAGAATTTAGTTTCCAGTTCGCGATGTAGTCGTACAGCGGAAAACGTTATCCCGCTAACAGGCGCCATTTTAAAATTTCATTTGTGAATAATGTAATGATTGTAATGTAATTAATAATAACGTAAGGATTGCAATGTAATAATAACGTAATTTAGTCCTTTTCTTGTTTCTATCTCTATATGATTCCGAGTTAGTATTCCATAAACTCCGATCCGTCTAAACTTGACCTGAGCATATTTTTTATTGCCAATCAGTCAGGGATACAACGCTGGTTCAAAATCAAGTGCATGTACTTCATTTTGAACAACTGTACTTGCATGTCATAGAAAAAATTGTCAAAGTTGGGCGTACAGACGAACAATTAAAACTTGTCACATAAAAACTTGTCATAATAAACTTGCTCGTCTGTAAGAGGCTCGTCTGTACGCCCAACTTTGACAATTTTTTCTATGACAAGTACACTTGTTCATAAAAAACTTGTCATAGAAAATTTGTTGTGCATACACAAGTGCAATTGCGTATTAAAACTTGTCATATAAAAACTTGTCATAGAAAACCTGTTCGTCTATAAGAGGCTTTTTAAAATAGCATACATGCATAAACGGTAGACACTTCGGATCGATGCCTTATATAGTACTCAGGAGTTTTAAAGTACATTTCGTGCGATTTATCGATGTGGCTTCGCCTGATGTTGGTTGCTGGGATGTATGCCGTGGTCGTGGATATAAGTTTCGAAAGTGTGTTTAAGAATGTTGTTTTGGGATTATAATCAACATAAAAGGTGCATGCATCAAACTGAGACGAAATTAACGCGATCCGAGATATCGCAGCAAAAATTGGAAGGGTATACAAGGGGAAAAGACCGAATATAAACAGAATAATTAAATTATCAACAATTCAAGGAAAAAATGGTCGGTTTTGAAGAGGGATGGTCGATGAAATTGCCAGATTAGTTCGGATATGGAATTGTGCAATCTATGTCGCCATTATTCCAAAATCTCAGACTCACTGAGTGACACGAATCATGCGGTAACTATTCTTTTACGATATTTCCACTCGATTTTAATTGCTTGTGTCTAAGTATTTCACTAATAAAATCAAGCCCTTGATTCAGAGGATTCGATACATCGTCGCGCATCCATAGATGAGAGCGAGTCGTGCTTGGTGAGAATACCCCGATGGAGATAGCAAGGGGTTCACCATGCAGCTGCCAATTAACGCCTGTAGCCCGCGCTATAGCGCTCCCTGGGGAGACTTAGCGTTATATGCCATGCATACTTCGGGAACAGCCATCCATGTAAATATAATTAGGTAACTAGTCAACGCCTCAACGGCAATATCCTTCCTCCTTTCTTAGTCTTCGACAAAGCGCAGAAAAATCTTTGTCTTAAAGTTGATAAGATTATCAGCTCGTGGTAAATTAGACCAAAATATTTCCTAAAAGGCCCCATATAATTTTCCATGATACCACATCGCTAAGCAGATATAGATTTTCTTGAATCTTGAGTGTCAAGAGGATAGCGAGGTCTTAATTCTCACTGACGTCGATAACTGGGAGCGGAATTCTCTGGTCGAATTAATGTTGATCTAGAAATGTGAGGTCCTCAACTTTTTTATGTGACTAAATCGTGGTGGAATTTTTTTACGTCGCATCTATGACAAATCTACCATATAAGATGATCGCTTTTTCTTCAGCGCGACCGCAAAAGGTTCCGCGGAATGCTTTCTCAGCAACAAATCACAAGCCGTTTAGATTGCCCTAAATTTGGAAATTATTTGGAAATTTGGAAATTCATGGATTTTGTCGGATTACACATTCAGTGGTTCTCAAAAAAGTATAATCCGACTGTGAAACGCATGTTATTCGGCATGCATTGAGAGAAGTTCGCTGCATGAGCATACATAATTAAAATTTATGAAATAGCGCGGTATTCGCAATCCCCTTTGTGCATGTGAAAATTAATGGATCTTCAAGGACAAATTAATATATAATGTGTTTTTTATCTCTTATGCGAGCAAGCTACTACTTAGAACAAAATATATTTTAGATTACGGATTATGCCATCAGAAATTTGGATTGTAAACTACACTGAATTTTTTGAAAAATTACCTGCAAAATATCAATCAATTTCTTTGCAAACGCATTGTCTTAAAAAAGCTGTTTGACTACATGCCCATTTTGATTTGCAAACAAGACGCTTGCTAAGAGTTTACTCGAGCTAAAGCAGTGCTTTTGCTTGTACATGCTTTTAGCCGGAGAAAGTTTATAGGTAAAAGCAGATGCGTGCAGTCATTTAGTTTTGATCGAGACACAGAATTTGTGTACAGACGTTTAATTTTGATCGCGCAGAATATGCGTGCAGACGTTTATCTACGATCAAATTCCTAGAATATTCTTTCAGTCGTTTAGTTTTGATCGAGTACACAGAATATGCGTGCAGTGTCGTTTAGCTTCGATCGAGTACGCTTCGAAAGCGTACAAACACAAAAAAACGTGGGTGCGTATCACAAATACCTGCGTGCGCATATTAAAACGCAATATTATTACACTTTTTTGTTAGCGTAACGTGTTGTATGCACAATAAAGTTAAAAGTCGAATCAGCTGCTGAAGCTAGCCGAAGAAACAGGAAGTTGAGTGAGCCGCTGAACGCCAATAAGATGTTCACAAATATGTCACATGCGACCACGATTTACTTCGATTGGCCAGAATCAAAATTGGCCGAAAAAAAGTCTTTAAAGTCTTGCGCGAAAAAAACTTGATCGAATGTAAGACTCTCGCTTTAGCTCGAGTAATAACAAGCTGATCTTTTACCAACTTTTCATCGTATGTATAAAAAAAGGGAAAGGGAACTAAAAGTGCCAATGAAAATTATGTTCCTTTTGAAACAGGGACCGGTTGTATAAAAGTCTTAACTACATTTTGCATAGTTAAATCCTAGCTAAGTCAGAAATACACTACTCTGATTGGCCAATTCTGTCCTCAACTGCAGTTGAAAGTTAACTGGTCATTTATACAACTGGCCTCAGAACTGTAAATTGGGTTAGAATAACAATTAATACGCTTAAATAAAATTCCCGTCAACAATTCACCAAACACCCGGTATATATATAATAAATATATATAGGTAATTTAACCGTCCATTTGCGATTAAGTCACTCGTCGCGAGCGAGCCATTCGGTTATTTCCCATTTTTATTAAATTAAAAAGACTCACTTAGTAAACAACATTGTATTAAACACTTATAAAATCAGTCTCGTTGACTGAGAGATATATTACTGAATTGTTGGAAGAGAATAGTGCTACTGGTGTTCAGTGCCAGATATGCGCAATGCCAAATGTAAATATATATTGTTATTTGTCCAGAAGCAATGTTCGGTTTATTGTGTACGCGTTACGTGTAACCACACATTGACATTGTAGTTTATATTTACTTGGCTTATTAAACTGGGGCCGGTTGTATAAAGCCTGTTTAGCTTAAACGTTGGATAAGTTCAAATTAAAAAGCAAGTCTATCGTTTTATTCAACAAGCGAACTAAATGTGTTTTTTACCTTAATACAAAGATACTGTTTACAACTACATATTCAGTGCATTATATTCAAGTTGACTCATTCATTAGAGATGTATGAGTCAGTGTTATTTAATTTTGACTTATTCACAACCTATTGTTTGCGAATTTGTCACAACACGTCAGAGATGCAAAGGTAATAGAAGCCACGTTTACGCTAAACCCACGGCACGGCACCCTGTCCATTTCGTCTGTGGCGACCTTTGTATCGGTTGAAGGAAATTTATTAACTAATTCCAAGCCTAGCTATGAGTTGAAAAATGGGTTTTTAAATTTGATCTGGAAAGGTCTTAATTGTCCTGATATAGAAGAACTGTTACTAATATTCCAATGCTTTGAAATGAGACAGACAATACAACAGGCTACAATCTATTCTGATGTTAACAACTTGAAAATGGATTTAAACACTTGTGGGAATAGTCCTGTTGACCAGCCGATACCAGCCAAGGTAAAGAAGAACACTTAGCGATTCCCGGTGCGCGATGATGGAATATAAGCAGATTAAATTCGCCCTTAATTTACATGTATTTACGAAACAATATATACTCTTTTTACCAAAACGTCTCTGCGTTGTTTTAGGGATTCTGTCATCTTTTATCCGGTTGCCCTCAATGTTGAATGACGCGCTCAAGATAACACGTATTTATATTCGGCAGCGCATTAGACCATAAATCAATCTGTCCTTCCTTCGCGACTCATCTGACTCTCTGTAGGTCTGTAACGTCGTCAGTGCAGTGTCAGCATTGAAACTCAGCGATGTCTATGGTGCTGAAATGGTTCCTCGTTTCTTTGTCCCTCTGCTCTGCCGTTAGCGCGGCAAGTATGGGCGCAAATAATGCCAATAAACAAGCTCCCCAAGGGTATCTGGTTTTGGACACCAGTGCACCGACGAGCTGCTATGATATACCGAGTAACACTGTCTGCCCGGCTTCATTTTCCCACCAAGTTCCTGGGGCTGACGCAATGCCGACAGCCTTGGCTAATGTAACTCTTCAGAATGTGCAAGTCGAGTTAAACCGTGTGGCCGTTTTTAAAGGTACCCCGAAGTGCCTTGAGGATCTTCGCGAATATTCATGCTCTAACTCGCTAATGCAGTGCACGCCGAACAAGCAGTCACCTTACGGTTTCGTATTGAAATACAACGTAAACCGGACCAGGCGAGCCTGCGCAAATGTCAAAAAATCATGTTCTCTTCCTGTTCAAGCGGCAACGATTCACAACTGCGCCATCATTCAGACAAACCCTTACGACTTCGCGATATGTGAAAAGCATACTGTTGTCCCTGGTGACGTCTGTTCAAGAACAGATTACATGGTAAAGTATAAACATTTTTCAACGACATAGTTGTCAAAAAAATCCTCTATTTTAAGCCGGCTCATTGTGGTAAATAAGCCTTGCCATGCAAGGTCTCCTTCATTTTACCTAATTTACGTGATAAGCTAAAGAGAGTTTCTGTTGCTAACCACCAGGCGACAGTCTCTCGTCTGTTCAGACTATCACCGTGGCCCTGGTAAAATTAAGACACAGATATTAAGAAGAGATGATTTTAAAATAGTTTATTCACCTTTCGAGATATGAATTTCTTCTAACCTCTTATTTGCGTGTGCCACAGTATTTATTGTTGAAGAGTTTTTGGTTAGTGTATTCCGCACGTGAGAAATGAAAATTTCACGTTTGAAAGTTGAAACCGAGGTGTGATAGGAAATTATATAATGGTCGCCTATTTTTTTGCTCGGGTTATCTCCTAAACACAATCTTATTTCGCTGTCAGGCCTTTTTCACACCTTTTCTCCAAAAAATATTATGTCAGAATGATGTGGTCACAGTAAGTCAACAACGCCTGTTATTATTATTGCCATTATTTATTAAATAATCGCTCCTAGCGGCTATCCTAGAGTAACGTATTTATTCAGTCTTAAAAGTAGGTATTAAGACTGAGGTTAGCAAAACATGTGGATAAGGATTATCTTTATATGACGATGATAAGGTCACAAAAGTAATAGTTTCAGACTTTCAGTATATAGTTTCGTAAAAAGGATTATGAATGGGACTATATATATATATATTTCATTATATATCCAAATAAATGTAGCTTCAGCTGACTCAGTATTCATAATTCGCAAGATTGCTCTGTGGTGCTATATGCTTGAGTTGTAGGCAGATTTTGGCGCGGTCCAAGGTTATCAAGATTACACATGCACACGACGCCCTTTATCTCTTGTCAAAATATTGGTGCATGCTGCAGCGTAATTATGTGCTGATTATGTTTCACGCAAAGGCTCTTCCCTCTGCGCTCTACCCGGTAAAACCAACCCACGATCCGCGAAGAAAATCCGCAATCGGCGACAATCAGATTGCTTTGCTTATCCCGCAGTTCCCCCTAACAGCATCTCAATAACTTAATTTGTCCAGTTTTTAACTCAAAGTCGAAGTTGATGGTTCACAAGAAATGCAACCCCGCAAAACCAGTTCTGTCACTGATTTAACGTTCTGCAGTAAACTATAACCGCTCACATTCGGATGCATGACCGATTAAAAAACTTTCTGTTGGCAGATTTGAGGAAATTCATATGAAATAGAGCTTTATACATGCAGTACTCGGAATTAAAAATCCGAAATTCCTGAGTGCTTCAATTCCTTTTGACTAACACTGGTCGCCGCGTTTTTTTCAATTCAAAACCGACCTTACGCGGTTTACATTCTGGATTATTTACCCTGATCTCATGTTTATAGACCTAAATCCTAAAATCTACGTTATCGAACCGGTAGCGTTTCCGTTTCATGGGCAAATTTCATATTTCCTGACACATGCAGTGGAACTTCTGAAGATTTTGCTTGTTAATAACAAACCTTCTTTGAATAATCCACCCATTTGCTTTACACTCAGATTGAAATGCAATTGTTTTTCACACAGCAGAAACTGCCCCAACAATTTTGATACATGATAAAATGTTATTACTATAATATTCTAAATACAAAACATTGCCCTTGGCACAGCAGTATATAAAAGATTGACCAAGCGACCAAGTCATAATATTATGCAGACCTTCTAAAGCACATGGCGTCAAATGAAATATAGACATCTGAAGGACAACTTAGCTAACACATCATGAACTTTGCAAAATACAGACTTTTGTCAACACACTGAAATATTGCCAATTAGCTTTGTTAATGGTTTTAATTGGTTTTAATTTGTTAACCACGTGAATCTCGCGTCATTATTGGCCAGAAATTTAATTAACACGCTATGGTTTGCCAGCGGGATGCTGGACAGCAATCCAATATGCAGCCTATTGCTTATTTCTTGACCATGCACATGCTTTTCTGGACACTATGCTGGGAAATGTTGTAAACTTTGGGATACTGAAACATTCTAGCAACACTATGATAACTGCCTCAATCAGCATTTCCTCTATAACGCTTTCAGACATAATTGTTAATCCATGTAAACATCTTAATAGCCTCTGTTCTCAAAAAAATAATTCCATTATTAATTTTGCGCACAGAAAGGTTTTCTTGTCCGGTCAACTGTATAAAACAAACTACAATCATTCAAAAAAATCTCGTGGCGATGAAAATGCTAGAATATATCGCGGGCAAGATGCGCTAAGGCCTCAACATAACAACTCAACATTGATTTGGGGGGGGGGGGATTGTTATTTGAGCGACAATACTGTCAGCATAGTTATTTCATGTAAATTACAAGCCCTTTTGTTGAACGTTACAGCGAAATTTGTCAATGATTTTAGAACTCAAAGCTCACACGAACCTCGCTTTTTGTTGGCAAAATGCTGTCGTGATGTCCCGCGAATTTATCATTTCAGTTCAACTGAATGTAGCAGCTAAACAATGTCAAAGTATTTTGTGATTCGAAATGTGAACGTACGTGATCGTATTTTAAGATCTGCGTTTGGTCAACTTTAATATTCTTTATTTCTAGTATCCGAAAGCCTTTACGAAATTCTACCCAATCAATACGAATGGCTTTAAAGTACAGATTTCTCAATTTTCCAAAGTTGCCAATATAACAACGAATCATTCATGCCTAATGGAGTTTATAGACGTATACTGCAATATCTTGCGTGGTCCTATTTGTTCGCTAATGACTAAGCGTATTTTCGCTATTAGTCAACAGGATTGCTCTAAAACAATAACAAAATGGTAAGTTGCTTTTAGCACTGTATTAAAAAGCTAGCACCTGCCATATCGGGCGCCACACTGTGTGCAATCTGCGTTCTTGGTGGTAATCGCTTCCCACCCAAATGGTTCACAGGATCAGGTCAAAATAACAGCTTGAGAGGAAGTGGTTGTCTTGCATGTGAGGTGATAATCTGTCATAAGCGCTATCTTGGTTGACACAACAAGGTTTCATATTTTTTTGCATGGATATAATTATAAATTTGTATTCAAATCAATTGCAATGATTAAGGTGTAATTTATTATATTTCACCACAAAGTGTGTATGTCATGCAATCTCGTAAAAAATCCTGCTTTTCAAGAGAACAAACTAAGTTGTTTTATTTTATTCTTGTTTATCCTCTCTGCTTATAAATCTACTTAATATATCTTTTCCTAATTTTGCATGTCCATGCCATTTGTGCCCGCGGGTTTTTGAAGGATCAACGAGGATAACGGAAATTACAAACCATAAAGAGTGTAACATAGTTTGTAACATTCAGAGATGCTAACACCATTTGAATTTTTTATAGTATTGTAAATCCTGGTCACAAGGCGCATTTACTGGAAGTTTGCAAGTCACTTCCGGATGAAAATTTTCCAAAAATCGACCTTCCTGTAGTCTCCAACAGCAACAATGCTGGAAATTCTGCTGCCGGAAAGTAATTGGACATCTATAGTGAGTTCTATATATAAACATCTGAAGTGAGAATGCGCCCATATACATGCTTGCGAGCCAGATTTCTCAGTTTTTGTTTTTAAACACTTGGTATCAGACAACTATTTCATCGCTTGTATAAGGATTCAGTCTTTTGAAAATATGAAAATACCCCGCAGATTTATATGAATCGAAGCCCATGGCAGTCCCGTTGAATGGTCCCAGTTATAGATCCTAGTTCTAATCTGCACCCTTAGAGATAGCCGTGTGTCCGCAGAGGTTCTATATTCGTTTCTAGTCGGTAGGAAATTATAAAAATATTTTTTTAAATAACCCTATACTTCCCATGCACATTTGCACGTAAAAATTTAATTGGGACCATTCCTACGTGGGCTGTCCTCGTTAGTAGGGAGTTTAAGCTTCACGTTAAACTCCAGGCGAAGAAACATTTTTGGCTAAACGGCAATAAAGAGCAAATGGATTTAATTTTTGAAACCCAAAGTGAGACCCAAAGCACAATCAATGTTTAAACATAAGAAAAAAATGACACGAATAAGTCGAACGAAAATTCTGCGACGAAAGTTAGGCCTTGCTGTTTACCTGAAATAGAAGTTTAAAAGTTTATTATTGGGACTATTGTTGCAATCTGGGCATCGCAAATATTGAAACATTGGAAGTTCTCACTTCGATATGTATTGTCTCACTTTTTTTTTATCCTCTAAGATAAATAGCACTAAATATATAAGCTCGGAATATAAACGTTTATTGCACGTTAAAATGGTGGGTTGTCATATAGATATAATTTCAAAGTGATCTCAGAAATCTGTAGTTTTACGCAAACTACCACTCATATGTATTTCTGTTGATGCTATAAATATAATATGTATTTCTATTACGTCGTGTCAAAGTCGTAGATACAATCAATTAACTTGGTGTGATTTTAAAAAGGGATTCTATTGGGGTTGTCTGTGGAAAGTGTGTGACTAGTAGTCTTACTCCAAACCATTCCTCATATACTGCGAATCTTTGCTTTCCTTTCGCTTGTAGCCTTGTTCCACCCAGAGAAAATCGGCTCGCTAAAATGACCCGCATGGGTTGGCTGTGTGATATTTTTCACTATATTTTAGGCTATAGTGAAGCCCGGTTTAGTATCAATACAGCGATTTATTGGCACAGCACGGCTAAAATGGGTACCCGTGCCCATTTCATATGTGCCTCGGCTTTTGTTTTGCTGGCCTGAACACTAATAAAATTGGGCCGTGCCGATCAATTGAGTGTGCTGTAAACGGGGCTAAGGTAGTCCAAGCACGGATAAAATGGTGCGGATGCCAGTTTTATCCGTGCCGTACCAAATGTCACGCGTAGTGTAAACGGGGCTTAAATTGCATTTGACTCTAAAAATACACGATTCTGATCACATCACTATGGAACACCATTCGTTTTCAATTTCCTATATTGATAAACGTTTCTATAATGCGCACTCCCTCTACTGTGAGTTTCGAATTAAACTAATTTGGAGCTCACGCCCTGCCCATGGGAACATTTCTCCCTCAGGGAAGGTCGACGATGACGCACGTTGTGCACTTGCTTACAATGTTCCCCATTGCGGTTATCTATGCAGTCAATAATGCACTTAAACTTTCACGTGAATGTTTGACCGCAACCGGCCTTGAACTTTCCTTACGTATTTGTACGTCATTCGGTTTCTATATTTTTGCGAGGTCCTTCTTTCCATCACGTGCACGTGGGAGCCGATCATCACTTATAACCAAGAGGCAGCATGACAGCGTCTTTTAACATCTTCGCATTAAATGTGGTTATAACAACTGCCTGAAACACTAAAAAACACTACTCGACATTTCAATCTCAAAGCCTTGAGAATTAGTATTGTTAGACATACTAACTCTTCAGTCGAAAAGTCGAGAAGTGTTTTTTCAGACAATAGTGATACCAGATGTGAGATATTGCTATCATGACATCCATATATATACTTGGTTATTTATATCTAAATATGGCCGCCGACTGTAATTTGTCACGTCGACGTAACTTCAACTTCTATAAAGTGAATAAAAAATATGAATATAAGCACTTCACGGCAGCATTCGTGATTGTCAAATTAGGCGCCTCAGTTAAACAGCGAAATGTGTTACGAAAGGAAGCCTAACTACCAGGGGCCAGTTGTATGAAAGTCTATATAGTTAACTTTTAACTTATAGAGCCAGAATTGGCCAATCAGAGTGGTGTATATTTCTGAGTTAACAATAGGATTTTACTATGTAACGTGGAGTTGAATAGTTTTATACAACCGGCTCCTGGAGGGTAAATGAAGAAAAAAATAAGTATTAGGGTGCAGCCACGTTTTTTAAGATCCACTTTCCGGAGATGAACTCCCAATAGTCATATAGCCGATATCCAGCTAAAACAGGAAGACATCGTCATCTCTGCTTATGGCAAGCCAAATTGGGCAAAAGTTATATCCAATGGCGTAGCCAACCTTACAATTTGGTCATAATATTAGCGTAACATGATTAATGATCGAAGCCGTTCTAATGATTACTAGCAAGCGGGTTTTCTGCGCAAAACGATACATACACACACGCAGAGCCGTAGCTAGACCGCTTAATTGGGGGGGGGGGGGTGTATATTCATATATTCATGTTTATATACCATAGGAACAATAGCGTACAAACGAAATCAGTCAGGCATAGGACGAATATATGAATATACCCCCCCCCCCATTAAGCTTCTAGCTACATAAATACGCACACGCGCTTTTTGTGGGGGAAGGGGTTTGGGGGAATATCTATATCATCCTATATAAGATGTCATTTTTTGTGGTCAATCGAAATTTCATCTCAAAGACTCGTTCTTAAATTGCCTTTAAATCGTTCTCCTGGGGTTTATATTCTTTCCCATTACTGATTAGGACTCTGCAACTGCGCACAAGTGCATGATGTCATGTACGCGCACACGCAACATACCATGAAAGAGGTAGCTAGCCTCTAAGACATCAACCTGACCAACCGTTACGCTAATTGGACAGTGTACGATTCGACTAATCTATGATTACAATAACTTAATGTTGAGTCTTTTGGCTTGAACGTGACAATCAGGATCCTCCCAAGCCGGAACTTGTATTTTCTATTTATTCGATTACTAAAGCAACACTATATGACCTATATTAATTTTAGACTATATATAAGGGAAAGAGTCACTATATCGTCGCGTTATTGACTCGTCCCTATAGATTACAGATAATGGTTATAGACTGTCTATACTATGAGCAATATGTCACCCAATAGAGCACGAATGGTTGGATTGCGCAGGTCAAATGGTGTTCGCGTGCGGTGCCATATTGGATCTACTAATGCATTGGAGCGCCGGTTTGACGCATGTCTGACATGCCGCCCGCAAACATATGTTTTTTGCCATATACAAAAATAGCTTTAAATTGTCGGGCTGTCTACGCCACTGTGTATATCGAGAAGTGTGAGGGTTATAATTACCGGCAGCACTTTTAAAATCATTAAAATATTCATTCATATATGTTCACTTCTATTAAATAACAAAAGCCAGGGCGTAGGAAGCATCCAGAGATAGAGGTTTGGGGGGAGGGCAGCTTCAAGGGGCGCTTTGGTTAATAAAAAGGGCAGCTAAAAAAAAGGGCCGCCACCCCCCCCCCCCCACCCCCATTCCTAGTCGAAAATTTCCCTGTAGGTGGGATTGCTGGATATAAATAAGCCAAATTAACATAATCTTTGTTTTCTCTGTTTAAAACAAACAAAGGCCTGCATATAACAATGTTGGGCAAACGTATTTATAGTCATCTGCTAACCTGTTTGAAGCATCATTTGGGCACTGATCTTCAAAGAATAAATACAAGTCACTCATAATGCTAAAGATTTTGTCTGAAATTGTTATCAATGACCCCGTCTTTCTACAGAAGAGAAGTTTAGTATCTCTCGCCCTGTCGTGAGTGCATGTAAGAACAGGTAATATGCCCTTTTATTTACGATTATATGCTTGCTTTAGTGAGAGATTTGGGCGATTTCGCCCACATGACCTAACTTTACACCTCGTGAAATGCCCAAAGATCGAGGTGTGTTCGCCTTGTGTTCGATTTGAAATTGCTTGTTCTTCCAACACTAACGAGCGAGTATAACGTTGGTTTTTATTCATTTCAGACAGAATTCTGACGACTTAAAGCCAAGCTCGACGATGCAATTCGTGAACAAGGGATTGATGACCGATAAATTGTGGCTAAAATGGCTCGAGATAACTCGCCTTTAAAGAGAGAGCACGACTAGCTTTTTCTCGGAGCTTATTGCTGAAATGAAACAGGTAATGAAATTTACGTGGAGAGTTTTGCATGATGTCGCACATTCTAGCTGCATGCATATCTTTCACTTTAATTCTAAAAGCTTTGCAGAAACCTTACATTGCATTCTATTCTTTTCAGGTAGAGTTTTAGAGCTGAAGTCAAACTTAAACTAAATGAAATCCCATGGGCATGAAATTCGCCATCGATTACGGCTGCAATTGTCCGAGATGACTCCCTTTTAAGGAGACAGCAAGTCCAAAGCTGCTTTTCTACAAAAATGAACAGGTATACATGTCTATTTCGCGTCTATTTGATTCGCATGATAAGGCTGGAGTTCCACTTGCAGAGAAATAGTTCGCTAGCATCATATATCTGCATAATATTTTCTTTTAAAATGTTATTCTGTCAAAATTCACCCTAGACGGTTACATTTTGCGCGTTCATGAAATGCCAATAAAACGTTCTCTCGTCAAAACACTTAGCAGAAAATTAAAGTTTTTTAACAACGGTTTTAACAACAGAATAAGTAATAGATATATGCACAGTAATATCTACGTGGGCTACGTGCAATAAAACGGCAGTGGAAAGCAGCCCTTAGTCCTTATATATAGAGACGACGAACGCTGCCTATAAAAAACACACATTGATACATCTCTGCATCTCCATTTACAGTTTGCATTACATGAATGAAAACTCGCAGTTTGTTCGTTTAAACATCGCGCATATATAACCGCAGAATAAAATAATGCGTTAGACAATAAAATAACAATACTTGCCTAACTTATTATTGAGTTTAAGATTCACCAAATCTACGACGCGGACGTGAGATAAAACTGCTCTAATTTCCACAGTTTTCCAACAGGGATGAAAATTATAGACTCTTTTTGATAAGTGAAGTCAAAGCCGTGTGTAAAACAAATTAATACTGGGTTCCTAACACTAGTAGCAGATTTCATGTCACGTCCGCGTCGTAGATTTGGTGCATTTCAAACTCGCTATTTAGCGCAACAATTGCTAACTGTATAACAACGTTTTATCTATGTACTTACTTTGGTTGGCAAACGAACTAACTTTAACTATCATACGCGTAGATATAGCTTTGATCGAGGTAGGTAGAATAAAGATAGAAATTTTTGTCTCACAACTGATTTGAATAGAACTGTAGCACAAACCTTCGCTTTCTTACAAGCGTCCACATTCGAGACTCGACGTAGAATACGAAAGGAGCAGAACAGGTTTTACCGATCAGAAGCGATATAAAGGCGTGTTGTTATGGTACAAAACATAACACAATGGAATTAACAGACATGAAGTACTGCATATGAGGCGGAGTAAACCCTGGTATAACGACTAGCACTGGAAGCTGAATTGATATGGAGTAAGATTTGTTGATGTGCGAAGCGTTGATCTAGGATATTGTTTTTCAAATATGAAGCTTTAGTAATGTATGTAGACTCATAAAGCCCATAAAGATTGAGGCGGGAGTGAGAAATACCCTTCGACGAATGATCTTAAACTTTGTCATATTTTCAATCGTTTTGTTCTCTCTTCTTCAATTCACGCGAAGTCTGCTTTCGAGGCGATGATGAGAGGTAAAAAGTCAAAAGAATGAGACCCTGACGCAAAAGGTCCTATAATTGCCAATGCTATCAAACTTGTCTGCACGTCAAAAAGTCAGAGTGATTCACTAAATGGTAAATGTTATTGACTCACGGATACTCCGTAGGAGTTCAGGGAGTTATTGCTAACGGTCTCGCATTCTTTAGTGCCATTAACTCGACCAACCTGCTTTGCGCGCTTAGTATTAAAAGCTTGTTTATCTGGTTATCTACTTGCCATGCGACAATTAATCGGCTATTCGTGCATCGGTGAGTCGTGTCATTGAGACCTTTGATTTTGATTATATCTAATGATCACTGACCTGTATATATAATGCTTAATATATATGGGGAGTTGTTATATTACAAACAGCATCCCAAATCTCAAAGGATCTGACAGATCTTTTCAATCTCTTCAGTAGTCATCCATAGTGTTTAGTCATCCTTGGACGGTTTAAAAGAATTACAAGAATTAAGAATAGCTGAATTCATGTGCTGATATTTCTGAAACTCGTCCGATTTATCCGTCTAAATGCGAATTTAAGACGAGTTTCGCCTCCAGACGGGATTCCTGTAAAACTAACTTACCCGTCTGTTTAGACGGGAAAGTTAGACGGGGAAATTCGGACAAAAAACGCGTCTGTGATTCACATCAGACGAGTTCCCCGTCTTCGATGAGTCTCCCGTCTAAGACGAGTTTCCCGTCTCTAATATGAATTCGGCTAAGGCGTATAACGCCTAGTGGGAATGAGGCAACAAGCATTTCTGAGATCCCAAATTAAGAAAATATCTAATTAAACAGACATCGAGTATTTATTTCAAGACTTTGTTGTATAAGAAGTCGAAATACTAGCTGGTCTAGCCGGATCGTCGAATATAAAATACGCTAATCTTTCACTTGAACCATTGGACTGAAGAGACCAACGTATTAACAACTGCTTGACGACCAGGTCGTTTGTCAATAAGCTATTGTTCTTTATTTGAATTAATCCTTTCTTCGAAGAACTTGTTACCGCGGTTTTGTTACCCAAGTTAACTTTGGAAAATGCGCTTTTAAAATGAACTTCTTTTTTCCCAGCGTATATTTTATATTCGACGAACCAGCCCGACCAGCTACTATTTCAACTCTAGAACTTTATAAAAAAAAGTCTTGAAATAGATAGTCCAAGTCTATTTAACTCAATAATCAATATTTGCTTCAATTGCGATTTCAGATGTAATCTACGAGAGTACGAGGTTCATGCTTGTTGCCTCATGACTAGGCACTCCAAACCTGTATATGATATTTTAGCGACAACACAAATGGCTAATATTAGGTTACAACTTACAAGCTACGAAAAAGATACAGTTGCATGCGTTTTAGACAAGAAAATAAACCATCATCATTAAAGTAAACTTTTATAAATTTATGTAAAATCCTTCGAAAAAAGGTTGAGTAAAATAAGTTCTGCTGGTCTAGTGGAGAAGGCAACGCTCTCCCATCTTTCAAACGAAGGGTTCGAGTCCAAGCATGTCTGTTTTTCATTATGTCTTTCGAGAAAAGGATACAGTGGAGAAGTTCCAAAAATTTGATTTAGGTGTAGTTTCTCGGTGTGCCCCAGATATTGTTATTCTGGAGATAGGCACAAACGATTCTATTGCTGGATCAATACCGCGTAAAATTGGTATGCGTATGCATGATTTCCCTGCGAAAGAACAACCCGCTTTTTGAAAAGCGGCGTTTAATGCTGAATAATTGTCTACAGGTAGTTCTAGAGAAGGTACCGAGAGTGTTTTTATGGACACACCATGGCTTGACACGACCTTCCGTGACTGTGCTGCGGAAGGGGATTCATAGCTGGCAATATATCTATGCGTAAATAAATCACATTACATAAAGTAAATCAAATAACCATAGCTTTTCAGCACATGCATGATCTTGTAGTTTAGTGGTGAACGCAATGGTCACCCAAGTGCTAAGTTCATGGTTCGAATCATACCATAACCGTTTTTATTATGCCGGAATTTAGTGAAAAAGATAAGGCAAATTAAATAACCATAGCCATTCAACACAAGATCTTGTAGTCTAGTGGCGAAAACACTGGTCTCTCAAGTGGTAAATCGATGGTTCGAATTCTACCATTACCGTTTTTCATTATGAACTCCGTGAAAAGGATAAAGTAAATTAAATAACGATAGCCTTTCAGCAAAAGATCTTTTAGTCTACTGGCGAAGACAATGTTCTCCCAAGTGGTAAATCGATGGTTCGAATCCTACTGTAACCGTTTTTTATTATGAACTTCGTGGAAAGGCTGGTGGTCTAGTGGTGAAGAGAAGGGTCTCGCAATCTAGATGACCATGGTTCGAAACGTTATGTGGGCCTTTTTTTACTATGCTAATTGCAACTCACAGACATGCGTCGTGCATGTAAGTGTACTGTCTTTAATTATCTAAGCATATGATGTATGCATGTGGTCATTCGTGCATTGTGTGGACTATTGCATGATGTCAAGAAAAATTTTAAATGTCCTTAATTCACTTAATTCCTTGAAGAAATCGACTGGTGTTAGGTTGCAGTAAATGCAGTGAGGAAAAAAACACTTTACGTTGATTAAACGTACTTAAACGATATTGCAAAGCGAGAAAATGTCAAATTATGTATTTATAAACCCCGCGCAGTCGCAGTGAACGAGTAATAATCCCACAATAGCCACATTGAGCAATGTCCTATATACTAAGCCGACGACTCTTGAAGCCTTGAGCTCCAACAATTATCCTTACCTAGTCTAGGGGCGAGGACAATGGTCTCCCAAATGGTAAATCCATGGTTCGAATCATACCATGACCGTTTTTCATTATCAAATTCGTGGAAAGGATAAAGTAAATTAAATAATTGTAGCCGCTCAGCTAAAGATCTTGCAGTCTAGTGGCGAGGACAATGGTATCCCAAGCGGTAAATCGATGGTTCGAATCCTACCATAACCGTTTTTCATTATGAACTTTGTGAAAAGGATAAAGTAAATTGAATAATCATAGAACTTCAGCAGAAGATCTTGTAGTCTAGTGGTCAAGATGTTGGTCTCATGTGTCGACAGTCGAAGGTTCGAATCTCGTTTTAAACGGAAATTTTAGTTATTAAAATTACATGGTAAGGTTATGGAGAATAAGTTGGTGTAGGCTTCCAACAATCACCAGTTAGCCTAGTGGTAAAGCCGTGGACTATCAAGTAAAAGATCGAGGTACCAAGAACAGATGGTGCGTTTCTCATAGCGTAAAGAAAAAAAGGGTATGTTACTCGGGAGAGGTTTATACTCGGTTAATCTTTGGAAATCAAAGTTAATCTTTAGGGAAATCAGAGGATAGATAGGGTGAATGAGGGGTATATGAGTACAAAAAGACTTAGTAATTGGGCGGCGGCCTCGGCTCCCGGGGCAAGGGGGAGGGTATAGGTGAGAAAACAGTATATAAAATGTTTAAGTCTTTTTGTACTCATTTAAACCTCTTTACCCCTATTTATCCTCCTATTTACTCCTATCTATCCCTACTTTTTCCTATCCTCACATATCCTCAACTATCCCCTAACACAATTAAATGTTTGAAGAAAGCTTGCTTTGAAAGTCAGGAAAGCCGGGGGAAAGAGAACCCCCCTCAGTCTACTCCTCGCCCAAGGCGAGGGCATATTCGCCCTCTCGCACTACTCCTCTCACACTCACAAATTCTCGCTTTATTTATTACCTTGTTCTTTTTCGGTTTATCCAGGGCTTGAACCATCGACTGTATACTTGGCAGATCACCGTCTTCACCACTACACCACCAGTTCTTGTGGTGAAAGCCTATAGTTTTTTATTTTACTTAAACCTTTTTTGGAAGGACCTTTGACGACACTTAATACCTTTTTGTAGGATCTCAAATGAAATAACAATTTAAACGTGCTCACTTTTACGTTCATGATTTATTTTCTCAAATCTCACAAACTGTATCTTTTTCGTAGCTTGTTACTTGATGTTAACCATTTGCGTTTTCGCTAAAATATCACATATAGGTATGCAATGCCTTGGAAGATCACCTTTCCATAAGTTGGTTATATGCGGCCCAAGTGAAGCTAATGGTTACGGTGCGATTGTTTTGTATTTTTAATGAAGTGAAGTCAAAGTAAAGTACAAGAATTAAGAATAGCCGAATACTCATCTTACTGAGACTGGAAAGTTGATAGCCGTAAAAACCCGTCTGAATGTGAATTGGGATATGGAAAATTTATACGTGTGATGCATGGTTCGGGTAATGAGCAATCATTACGTTAATAATTGTGTTTATTTTCCGTAGCCTTGTTCCGTCCTTGACCGTGCTGATATTTCTGAAACTCGTCTGATGACTTACTGATCCGTCTAAATGCGAATTTAAGACGAGTTTCTCTTCCAGACGGGATTCCCGTCTCTTAATTTACACAGGAAAATTCGGACGAGAAACCCGTCTCTCGGTTTCACATCAGACGAGTTTCCCGTCCGCTTCGACGAGTTTCTCATCTTTGATGAGTTTCCCGTGTATATGAATTCGGCTAAATGTATATAACTCGTATAGTCATGAGGCAACAAAGATTACATCTGAAATTGCAAATAAGCAAACATCGAGCTAAACGGACATTGAATATTTATTTCAAGAATATAAAATATCGTTGAATATAAAATACGCTAATCTAATATTTGGACCTTTGTAGTAAAGAGACCAATGTCTTAACAACTGCTTGACGACCACATCGTTTGTCGATAAGCTATTGTTCTCTATTTGACTTAATCGTTTCTTCGAGGAACTTTTAAATGAATAATTATGAATCATTGCCGTAATATTGTAGAGCCGCTGTTTGTGTGTTTGTTACCGCGGTTATAACTGCGGAAATTGCGCTTTTGAACTGAACTTCTTTTTTCTTAGCGTATTTTATATTCGATTAACCTGCTAGACAACCTAGTATTTTGACTCTTTATACAGCAAAGTCTTGAGTTAAATAGTTAATATCTGCATGTTTAACTGAATATTTGCTTCAATTACGATTTCAGATGTAATCTACGAGAGTACGAGGTGCATGCTTGCATGTTGCTTCATGATTATACGTGTTATAAACATTAAAATACATTTTTAATTCTTGTGCTTTTTTCTTTTAAACCTATTTTGAAATGCTTCGTTAATTCTTGTACTTCACTTTGACTTCACTTCATTAAAAATACAAAACAATCGCACCGTAACCATTAGCTTCACTTGGGCTGCATATAACCATATGCAACTTATGGAAAGGTGATCTTCCAAGGCATTGCATACCTATATGTGATATTTTAGCGAAAACGCAAATGGTTAACATCAAGTAACAAGCTACGAAAAAGATACAGTTTGTGAGATTTGAGAAAATAAATCATGAACGTAAAAGTGAGCACGTTTAAATTGTTATTTCATTTGAGATCCTACAAAAAGGTATTAAGTGTCGTCAAAGGTCCTTCCAAAAAAGGTTTAAGTAAAATAAAAAACTATAGGCTTTCACCACAAGAACTGGTGGTGTAGTGGTGAAGACGGTGATCTGCCAAGTATGCAGTCGATGGTTCAAGCCCTGGATAAACCGAAAAAGAACAAGGTAATAAATAAAGCGAGAATTTGTGAGTGTGGAGAGTAGTGCGAGAGGGCGAATATGCCCTCGCCTTGGGCGAGGAGTAGACTGAGGGGGGTTCTCTTTCCCCCGGCTTTCCTGACTTTCAAAGCAAGCTTTCTTCAAACATTTAATTGTGTTAGGGGATAGTTGAGGATATGTGAGGATAGGAAAAAGTAGGGATAGATAGGAGTAAATAGGAGGATAAATAGGGGTAAAGAGGTTTAAATGAGTACAAAAGACTTAAACATTTTATATACTGTTTTCTCACCTATACCCTCCCCTTGCCCCGGGAGCCGAGGCCGCCGCCCAATTACTAAGTCTTTTTGTACTCATACCCCTCATTCACCCTATCTATCCTCTGATTTCCCTAAAGATTAACTTTGATTTCCAAAGATTAACCGAGTATAAACCTCTCCCGAGTAACATACCCACCTTTTTTTCTTTTACCGCTATGAGAAACGCACCATCCTGTTCCTGATACCTCGATCTTTTACTTGATAGTCCACGGCTTTACCACTAGGCTAACTGGTGATTGTTGGAAGCCTACACCAACTTATTCTCCATAACCTTACCATGTAATTTTAATAACTAAAATTTCCGTTTAAAACGAGATTCGAACCTTCGACTGTCGACTCATGAGACCAACATCTTGACCACTAGACTACAAGATCTTCTGCTGAAGTTCTATGATTATTTAATTTACTTTATCCTTTTCACAAAGTTCATAATGAAAAACGGTTATGGTAGGATTCGAACCATCGATTTACCGCTTGGGATACCATTGTCCTCGCCACTAGACTGCAAGATCTTTAGCTGAGCGGCTACAATTATTTAATTTACTTCATCCTTTCCACGAATTTGATAATGAAAAACGGTCATGGTATGATTCGAAACATGGATTTACCATTTGGGAGACCATTGTCCTCGCCCCTAGACTAGGTAAGGATAATTGTTGGAGCTCAAGGCTTCAAGAGTCGTCGGCTTAGTATATAGGACATTGCTCAATGTGGCTATTGTGGGATTATTACTCGTTCACTGCGACTGCGCGGGGTTTATAAATACATAATTTGACATTTTCTCGCTTTGCAATATCGTTTAAGTACGTTTAATCAACGTAAAATGTTTTTTTCCCTCACTGCATTTACTGCAACCTAAAACCAGTCGATTTCTTCAAGGAATTAAGTGAATTAAGGACATTTAAAATTTTCTTGACTTCATGCAATAGTCCACACAGTGCACGAATGACCACGTGCATACATCATATGCGTAGATAATTAAATACAGTACACTTACATGCACGACACATGTCTGTGAGTTGCAATTAGCATAGTAAAAAAAGGCCCAGATAACGTTTCGAACCATGGTCATCTACATTGCGAGACCCTTGTCTTCACCGCTAGACCACCAGGGCTTGACGTTCAAGGCTACCTTTATCTCAAACTTTTTTTGGCTTTCGACGAAGTTCATAATAAAAAACGGTTACGGTAGGATCCAAATCATCGATTTACCAGTTGGGAGACCATTGTTTTCGCCACTAGGCTACAAAATCTTGTGCTGAAAGGCTATCATTATTTAATTTACTTTATGCTTTTCACGAAGTTCATAATGAAAAACGGTTATGGTAGGATTTGAACCATCGATTTACCACTTGAGAGACTATTGTCTTCACCACTATAGACCACAAGATCTTGTGGTGAATGGCTATGGTTATCTAATTTGCCTTATCGTTTTCACGAATTTTATAATAAAAAACGGTTACGCTAGGATTCGAACCATCGATTTACCACTTGAGAGACCATTGTCTTCGCCACTAGACTACAATATCTTTTGCTGAAAGGCTATGGTTATTTAATTTACTTTATCCTTTTCACGAAGTTCATAATAAAAAACGGTTATGGTAGTATTGGAGGCATCGATTTAACACTTAGGAGATCATTGTTTTCGGCATTAGACTACAAGACCTTCTGCTGAACGGCTGTGGTTATTTAATTTACTTTATCTTTTTCACGAAATTCATAACGAAAAATGGTTATGGTAGGACTCGAGCTATCAACTTAGCACTTGGGAGACCATTATCTTCACCACAAAACTACGAGATCATGTTCTGAACGGCTATGCATGGTTATTTGATTTAGTTTATGCTTTTTTCGAAAGGCATAATGAAAAACAGACATGCTTTGACTTGAACCCCCAGTTTGAAAGATGGGAGAGCATTGCCTCACCACTAGACGAGCAGAACTTGTGTCGAACGACAACACTATTTTATTTTATTTTATTAAACCTTTTTTCGAAGGATTGTACATTAATTATCTCAATGGGTTTATTTGATGGTGATGATTTATGTCCTTGTCTATAACGCACAAAACTGTACCTTATATTCGTAGCTTTAACCTAATACCAACCATTCGTGTTGACGAAAATATAGACAGACCGACAAACTGCCGACAGACACGCAGTGCCAGTGGATGCCACTCCTAAACCCGAAGGCCTAGTATATCTGACATTGCTCTATATGTGGTGATTGCGGAACTATTATTCGTTCCCTGCGACTGCGCGGGGTTTCTTTATTCTAAATTTGACTTTTTATCGTTTTCCAATAGCGTTTAAGTATGTTTAATAACAGCTACTAGAGCAGCAGCGCTTGGTGCTAAAGGCTACATTTATTTATTTTTACCTAAATCCCTTTTCAAAGTCATATAATGAAAATATATTCGTCTCATTCGAATCACTGACCTAAAAGTTACGAGACCATTGCCTTCACCACTGGACTAAGACTGATATATTTACACAGGACCAGAATTATAGACCATATAGCCTTCCACCGCGACCACCATTTCTGGTGGCGTACACTGGACTACAGTATTAAAATCGGTAAAGAAACACGGAATGCGGCAGAGATTGCAGCGCGTAACTTACAAATTTGTATTTTATTTTGAAAGTTTCTAAAAGTTACGTTTCAGAGTTTGCGGCCATTAGGCATTAGTATTGCTTAATTAAATAAAAAGATGGCGGACTGCCTAACTCAAGGGCGATTTTCTAATTAACTTTATAAGTTACTTATCAAGTATAAATAGTTAATAAATAACAAGCAAAATGAATGTATCTTAGATTTTGGCGCAAAATCTGCAAACATAAACAAACTTAGAAAAATAAATTGAAGAAAGAAAATGTTGATTTTAATTGAAGAAAGAAAATTTTGAAACTGAAAGATTTCAATTGAAGAAAGATGTTGAAAGCTCTATAGAATTTCCATAAAAAATTCCATTTCACTTGCCTTTATATCCATATTTATATCTATAATTTCCATAAAATATGGAATAATATGGAATAAATAAACTATGGAATAAATAATAATTATAATAATGTGTTATCAAAATATATATAGCACTAAATCATCTGGTTTGAAAAGAATATAGGCTAGGTTGCTGCGTTATTGTAAAAAATGTTACGAACGAGTCTGGATTTGATCAACTCTTATATAATGAAGATAGCCAATATTCCATCCTGATACACGGGGCCAAGGCTTCAAGCGAAAATGTTTCGCCTGACTGACCAAGAATATTTGACAAGAATATTTCAAGGTTAATGCGACTTTACTGCTACTGTATAAGAAGTTGGGTAACATTTTCAAATTCAAAGCTTTGAAAAGAGCTTATCTAGAGCATGAAGAACCAACCATTCATAAATGTATCACAATTCAATTGCAATCGTTCACAACAAGTATGAAAGTGCTACTTATTTTTGGCTTACGACCCCCACCGTTTAAGGTAAATGGGGTTTGTCGATGACAACCGTTCCAAGACTTAAAAAAACAGAGACTATAATATGAGAGAGACTGTTAAAATGACAAATTTGGTAGAAACAACCAAAACAAAAGTAGATTTGACATTTTTGATCGGCAGATACGACTCATATCAAATTGGTTAAAACGATTTTGGTCAATTTAATATATATATTTTTTGGTTAACTACCAATTATCATTTGGTCCAATTGACCGAGTCCTTTAGGTAGAAACAAACTAATCCATTTGGTTATTTCTACCAATTTATTTATACTTATATATAATTGGTAGTTTCAACCAAAAATATTTTGGTAGTTTTAACCAACTAAATTTTACAGTGTATATCACCCGCATAGTAGGCTAAAAATTTAGATAAAGTATGTAAAGTATGGAGAAGAAAGAGAGATGTAATATATCAAGCATGTATAATAGACCATGCAGACGGCAATACAACGAACCGTTGTCAAATCTATATATATATATGGCGATATTGTGGGGACGTCTACTGTAGTATCAAACAAACGATAAGCTTTTTTAACATTATATTTCAAATATTTTACTAACTTTGTATAGAATATATGTGCATACAATATAAAATATATCTGCAATCAATCTTTTTTAGACCATATTCATTTATTCATTCAGAAATAATTCGAAGCATAGACAAAACCCTTTTTTTCGACGACAAAGAGTTAACTCGATATATATAATTAATATTGTCAGTAATATCAATGACAGCAGCGAAGAAAATTTTTACCGATTCGGCGTATATCACCAGCTCCACGTCTTTCCTAAAAAGAGATCATTTTCCGTTATACAAATGCAGCTATATTTTTATTTGAGCCCTTTTCGGTAGAAGGTCTACCGAAGTTCTAATTTCACTTGCACGAGTTCAGGAATAAACTGGAAGCAGAATTTTTGATCAATCGGTCAATTGACCGCGGTCTTTCGCCTGAATTGCTAGAATTCGGCCAAAGCGGATTCATTTGACCGATTACAAAAAAAACGACAAAAAAAGAGAAAAGAATTTTGTTTTCATTGTATTGTCTATGATCAATTTAGGTGATATTTATCACCTGAAATTTCGAGATGTCTCCTGTTGTTGTTGGGAAATTAGGGTAAAACGTAACATTTTTCTTTACAACGCAGCCAGGCAAGCACTGTTCGTACCCAACATATTTAAATTTTGGTGGCGTGAAATAATGATCTCGGGGGAGCTTATATCTTCTTTGTGCTTTGTTGCAATAATCAGACGAACTTTGCAGATTCTTTGGATTTTTCTTATAGTTCTTCCGGTAATACGACTCTGACACTAGAAGAAAATTTATAAATTAAGAACTGTATATGTATATAGGTTATAACAAAACAGAAACCGGTTTAATAGGCTACAATCCTGGCCAAAACCATTGACTAAACTCAAAATGATTTGTAGTTATTTATGCAAAACATCAACATTTCTGTCTCGATTTCCCCCCTTGCCCCCCTAATCAATGTTGAGTCCATGCTGAATACTTGAATGAGTTCTGACACATCACCCAACATTGATTTGTGGGGGAAAGGGGGAGAATTTTGAAATATATTCCGTGACTACTGACTGTAGTGGCAATTAACACTGAGTGTCGTCAATGTTTTGACCAGGATTGTAGCTTTCATACTGGTATGAAGAAGCATCTTGTAAATATTCGTTGTAATGGTAAATATAGTGTCGTAAAACCAGAAGATAAAACAGTGAAACGCAATGTACGTGCGACACAATTAAGAATAAATCTAAATACAAGCAGAAACACAAAACTTGAAACATCAGCCAAGAAAAAGCAAAAGAAAAGATTCATTTTCCTCTTGTGGTCTTTTTTGCATATTTTTTAGTCGGAATGTTTGGCCTGTTATGTTCATGTCATATATGAATCATATATATGAATTAAATAGTTATTTTACGATGGATACTCACCACGATTATTAGATAACGTGTAATAAAGTTTCCTTTCTTTGAGATTTCCACATTTACAAGATGTATGATTAAAAACTATATATTTATAAAACTTTTTTGCGTTACCAGGATCCCGCACTTTATTTGTAAGATCGGGCACTACTATTTCGATATTAGTCATCGTTGCTTGAACGGGATATTTGGCAAGGCATTTCACTATATACTTTTTGTCAATTTTAACGCATCGGTAAACTTCGATAAAATATGGATTTCTGGATTCCGGTGTCGTAAAGCCGTCATTATAGATTGAAACCACTTCTTTTTGCGGCCCTAAACCAAATTATTATTAGATTTGTTATGTGTAGATCGCGAAGAAAGTATATATATCCAAGCTCCGAAAGCGAGCAAAAAATAGGAGTACTTTTACATGGGAAATTCCTTCCCTTCTACAACAGTTAGTAGGAAATATAAAAGAAAACAAATTCCGGATAGAGACATTTTCTATCATTGATATTTAAGTATTTCAAGATAAAACAAGAGGGTAAAATCAACTAAAGGTCTATAAAACGGTAGCATAATGAACAATCTTCCCAGTTCAGTATACAGTATTTTAAAATGAAATTGCAGCTGTCCTAAGTATATAGTTTTAACTTAAAATACCATTAATTAAATACATAATTTAAAGTATTTGTGCAATGATTTAGAACAACTGTTCAATTTAAGAACAGACATTAAAGTTTAATAAGAACACTGACATGCAATAATAAAAATAGCTATCGTATCAATTAATTACCTGTTAGTTCATCGCTAGATGCCACAGTTCCCAATACAAGGAAGAAGGATACAAAAAAATTCAATTTGGCAGAGAATTTTATCAAGACAGCTATAAGAATATAAATAATAAATATATATAGCCAAAAATATATCGTTATTATTTTTATTATAACACCTGAAATCAAATCAAAATAAAAAAAAATAATTTCCACTTACCCATACTATATGCAGCAAGCTGAAACGTTTCAAGTATAATCTCTATCTCTTCTTCTAATTCGGTTGTGTTGTGCGGCAGATAAGATCATGGAGCTCCCAAACCTTATATAAAGCTATGTTACTTAAGTTGAGGTCAAAAATGAATGGAATGTTTGCATGAATTGTCTAAAATCACTTCCTTAAATAAATGGAAGTATGCCTCCCATGGCCATTCCATAAATGGAAGTATGCCTCCCATGGCCTTGCGAATAGACGAATCAACGCAAAAAATTAACTTCTTTTTGCTTGACCAATTAATATAGCTAGGTCTCACTTGAGTTTCATATCAACTCGACTTGCGCACACATCAGTTAAAGAGCTTCCACCTTGGATTCTCGACGTGCTTAGGCGAGAAAATGCAAAATAAGAGTTACACTGCTGAGCAATTTACTGGACAAAAAATAGACAGCAAGAAGAAAATTGGCTGATGTAGCTATAGTATACTCCTTATGCTATAAGATTTATAAAAATATTTGCGAAGGCGCAAAGGCGTATATGTTTAATAAACTTATGATGTGTAAAAACATTTCCGTAAACGTATATACTATGCATGTTTAAGAATTACAAATATTTTTGAGAAATATACTCAATTATATCTGAGGTTATTAACATCAATTCAAATACAGCGACTCAATAAATGGTGTTTTACGACAACTATTTCATTGGTGATGTTTTACGATCAATGAGGTATAAATTTCTTTCGAAATACAAAAGAATTTTATGCATCAATGACCGCGGAAAATAGTGGCCGCCGATGAAATATGAAGCCTGGTTTCCAATATGACGCTGACGTCGGCAAAGTATTATTGTCGGAAAACATTTTCCCCTTGGATGATTACAGACATTGAGTCGGCTACAGGTCGGCGTCATATGGAAACTAGGCTTGAAAGTCAAGCTTTATTTTATCCAAAATACAACAAATTCCGAAGGTATAGACATCTTGCGCCCTAGGGAATTTGTTCTACTTTGTATTTTCGGTAATTGCCTGCTAGCCGTGGTTGCAGCTTTAGTTTCGTACAATATATGCCCCCAACACGAAATATTTAGCTTACAATATAACGTCCTCGTGCTAAATCTTGCTAATGAAACTACTAATACAGTGAGATATTGTTGCGAGAAAGTGTAAAATTAGTGGTTTTCAAGAGGGGGCAGATCCGATTCACAAGTAACTGACGATTTAATTTTCTGAGAACCGGATGTTTTTGCACATGTCTCGTGAAATGGTTTCGGAGAAAATAGTTGAAATAGACGGGAAAATCTCTCTATTCCTTCCTCTCTGCTGCGTGTGTAGATTTTTACCATTTTTGACCTATGCATGTGATGTGTCAACTTTTTAGTGGGAAAAGTATGTAAAATTTGTAAACTTCGCAAGGCTTTTTTTCCGCATTTTACAATATTTAGGAACTTTAGGAATTTAAACGCAATCAGTTTAATCTTGCGCTAATAAAAGTTACTGTAGTCTGTATAGCCAACTGCATGCGGTTTGTCGGACACCAGGAATTTATATATAGGTCACTTATATGTTACGCGTTCAAAGCACATTCAGGGACGGATCCAGACTGATGCCACTGATACGAATGCAGTATAAGCCAAAATATCTCAAAAGCAGATTACACAAAATCGGCAAAAAGAAGACTAGTCTATGGAAAGGTGCCGAGTAAAACACGATAAAAAAAGTGAAGGTCGAATATACCGGAATATGGTATATTCGGCTTTGGTGAGAACCTTGGTTAGGTCGCATGTACCTGACTGAATATGGTATATGGTAAGATTGAGTATACCAAAATACGGACCCCTAGAGGTGCTTCAGTATTGTTCAGCATATCGCGTCAGTATACCAGAATTCGAATTTTAAATCAGCCACGACCCCTAACAAAGAGGTTCCTTAATTCCGAAAATATTCTAACAGTAGATCGTAGAACATCACCAATGAATTACGAGATGAGTCGTTGCGCTTGCGTATATTTTAATAGCCTCGGACACACTGAGCACAAATCCTAAAATGTTTGTAATTCTTAAACATATACATAGCTATGCAAATTGCAAATGTTTTTACAGATATCAAATTTATAAAACATACGCCTTTGCAAATATTTTTATTTGCCAAATTTCTCCTTTCCGTCCATTTTTTGTCCATTTCAATGGTTCAGAAATGACAAATTTAAATTACCTTTCGTGAATACATTATATACCTTGTATTTTTTCGACTATTTGTGTCGGTATGAATTAAACTTGACAGCTATATAAATTTGGCAAGCGTAAAGAAGTTAATTTTGACGTTTATTTGTTTAATTGAAAGCCCGATTGTTCGAGGACTATACCCTGGTATAATTCAATAATTCCATAGTTTCTTGAATACTAAACCAACAATATTGACATATACTTCACATACTTCTTTAATTAAAGGAAGTGAATTTAAACACTGCATGGGAACACTGCATTGCAACAATACTTCATCTTTTACCTTAGCTTAGGTAACGTAGCCACATAATTTATATAAGTTAATTCAAGCTGGCTTGGGGGAGACAGTTGCGCTTCATGGTCTTCCCAGACGCACAAATTTTAAGAAGAAACGAAAATTATTCTATAAACTTTCACGTTGCTGCAAAAAGTATAGTGGAAATATTAAAATCAAAAATTTTAAATAACTATTTTGATTACATGTCGGCTCGGGCTGCTTTAATAAAAAATATTAACGTTGTTTGGACATTTAAATGCTATTCTTATACCTAGTGTACTAGAATTGGAAGACTCTGCCGAATTTAGAATTTTTGTCTTGGTAAGGAAATCATGCACTGATAATTAAATAAGGAACCTTAGGTAGTGATTTTGAAAGTTTTGTTGTAAAATATTGTAAAATGCGAAAAAATATAATCTTGTAAAAACCGGTTTCCACATCTGATTTCAAAGGATATCCTCACTTCCTTATGAATCGGATCTCATTACTCATGAAAGCCAATAACCTTACATAATATTAACCCGGTTCCCATATATGTGCTATCTGTTTTACTTCCCCTTTCCTTCATCTCTTCTTTCAAATTTGGTAACCGTTTTAGAAGCATAAAGATATTTACAATTATATCAGCCATGCATGTATGCGAAAGCGAATGGTATAATTGTACATGATTTTTATTATATGGATGTGGGTATTTTACTGAGAACTAAAACACTCGTAGAAACTCATACGCCACTACATCCGGGGTACAGTGCGGATATTTTCCGTATGTCACGTTTGGCGCCATTTTCATCGTTGTTGTTGTAAAAATACAAATGGTCTTTGGTTCAATATAAAACGAAATTAACGTTGGATATACAAACGCAAACATTTGAAAGACATCTTTAGAAAAATAAAATTTATTCTACTTTAACCTTTAGGCTGCAATTAAATAATATTCGCTTTTACTTTGTCACACTGAACTGATTCAGTTCATATAATAAACAGAACATTAGTACATGGTTCGCTCAAAAATATGGGTTTTATGTTCTTGTGTCAAAAACAATTTCTCACTCGTTTTGATATATGTAGCTTAATGGAATTTAAAAGCATTTCCATGACGGTTAAAAATTATTATCCATGCAGTGAATGGATAACTTTATCTACATTTTTAACAGCCGGCGCCAGAACTGTAATATATGTATATAATATATTATATAATGATAAAATGTATGTATATGATATATGTATAACATATTATACCTCAAATTCGAATTGTCCAATGAGAAAGCTAGATTTCTGCCACGTCATCCGTATTCGCTGCAGCGGCAGATTTTTTCATATTCATATTTTTTCATCAATTCGCGGAAAAACGCGAGCCTTCGCGTATGATGAAAATGGTGGGAATGGTGTTGTTGTTTGTTTGAAATAATGAAATTAACGATTGTGTCGAGAAAATAACCGTATTCTTGACGAGGGACAAACAGAAAAATGATGTTAAAATACGTAATACGCTATTTTTTTTTACCCTTCTTCGAGTACTTTTACTGACTTTTCTGAACCTTTTGCTTTGTACTGTATGTCTGGCTATTCTACAAGCTCTTATATCAGGAATAAACGAGTTTTTAACATTCGAATTCCAATTATTCGTAGGGAACGTTTTAAACGTACATTTATCCCAATGATGGACGTGTCATCTAAACAATACGATTAGACTACAAGATCGTGTGCTGAATATCTGTGGTTATTTAATTTACTCTATTCTTTTCTCGAAGGTCATAATAATAACAGTTATTCCTTGATTTGAACCATGACTTACAATGAGTTGACAATTGACTATGAGTGGAAGAGGCGTAGCTTCGTTCCTGCTGGAAAACTCAAGTCGCATTTTTTGGTTCGTTCAAATTAACGATCGAAGCCGTTCTAATGGATTACTAGCAAGCGCGTTTTCCGTTAGAACGGTTCATTACCACGAACAAAGATGGACCATGAAGCATACTTGACTTCATGGATGATTTACCGTACATGTGGTATTTCATCCACAACCTAATATGATTTTTCTTGCACGCATTGATTTGTAACCAGCATTTTATTGAGGTATACTATTACTTACTAAAACGTTAGATGTAAATTTTTACACATTGGTAATTAAACATAACAAGCCATAACAGTAAGATACATAAAGGTAACTTTATGCATTTCCAATGTTTAGAAATGTAAACATGGTTTCGGCAGTGTCTTTTAAACCTTTCTTAGAAAGGCTGCCCTTTATTAAGAATTATTTGCAACTGTGGTCCATATAGTTTTGAGACTAATCTTTGAATAATATATATACAACTAGCATTACAATTAACAATACAACATATTTTAATTATTCCAATCATTCCAATCAATAAAAACAAGTATTATAACAAGAAATTCAATTAGAGAGCTTAAGCTTCAACGTTATACGTTGAAACGGGAAACGCCAGGCTCGGAAAAATTTCAGGTCAAAGACAGTAAATAGCTAATTGACTTAATTTTTTAAAACTCCAGGTACAATCAATGTTTTCACATAAAAAAATGAAACGAAGAAGTCAAACGAAAATTTTGTCAAGACAGTTCGGCCTTGCCGTTTTTTGGATATGCAAAACGTAAACTCTCTAAAAAACCATTGTTTACATGATAAATTGATAATTACTCAAAATTTAATAAGCCTGACGTAATTGAAATGTGCCATTCGTTAAAAATTCGAAGAAAATAAAAACAAGATTCTGGCCAGGCTAAGAAAAATTTTAGGTAAAAAACGGTAAATACCTAATGGACTTAAATTTTTTAGAACTCCAGGCACAATTAACGTTTTCACATAAAAAAAGATATCAAACGAATAATTTAAACGAAAATTTTGTCCAGAAAATTCTGCCTTGCCGTTTTCCGCATACGCGGAGCCTAAACTCTCTAAAAACCATTCTTTGCATGATAAAATTGATAATAACCCAAACTTTAATAAGCGTTACGCATTGAAATGAGTCACTCGTTGGAATATACGAAGAAAACAAAAGCAAGATTTTGATGTAATAAATAGAGAATAGTAAGTATGTATATAATGAAATCATTCACACAAAGACAATTCTTCTATACATGTATATGATTAGCATTTGATATTTTTATTAGTTGAAGGGAAGCGCGCGCTTGTCATCTGCAAAAATATAGTAATTTCCCAAATTTAAACATAAAAGTCCTAAGAATATTTTAGCCAATTCCTTGTCTTTGAAGTAACAGAAACGTTATGAACGCTGTGCTATGATTTGACGCTGGAAATCTACCACGAAGCATATAAACATGCATGCATTTTACACGTTTGACTACCATTTCGGGTAAACTATTTTACGGGTTTGTTTACGTTCAAAACTGGGAAAATATTCTCACTGAACGCTGGGCAAAGTCTGAACAAGAAACACCAATACTATAAGCCAAATCTTAATCGAACAATAAAGAGATTTTCTGAACTCGTTCTGATCAGTGCCGGCCATCCTGCACCACCAGCACCCTCTCAAGTATAGCAAATTAATTAACACGTCATCAAAAATACAATCAGAATATTGAGTGGAAAAATACTTTACTGTTAGTTTGTTGATGAGCCAGAAGGCCATAGTGTAACAGGATGAGAGATGGACATGTCTGTGAGTGTCATATATTGCATATTAAATATACATTGCTATTTATATATTGGGTAATATGTAATCACATCTGAATATTGACAGGATGCTGAATAGACCACTTTGGCGGTTGTTTCCTTGACTTCAAGAAACCGTTGTCAAAGTAGCCACTAATTTGACTAAAGCTAAATTCAAAGCTATGAAGGTAGCAGATCTCAAACTCTTTTTACAAAATCGAGGTATGAGCGTGAACAGTCACCTGAAACCCGGACTCGTGGCCATTGCGTGTGCCGCTGAAGAAATGCGTCTTCCCTTGCTAAACTCAGTCAGCGAAGGCGAAGAGAAGTTAAGTTTAGATCGTCGTTTAAACATTTATGATGTTCAACTGCCTGATCCTTTTAAAATCGCGGTTTTTAACCATTTTAAGCATTCGCCACCCTTTGGTCTATTTGACATCTTCAACCATCTCATCTATCAATCATCAGACTTTGATAAGCAAGCTCTTGGAGCATATAAATCGTACGAAAACTACCGTTTATTCTACGATGGATATGTGGACTCTCTTCTAACAACATGCAGGAGTACATATATATGTAAGCAAGGTTAAGCCTGTTATGAAGGAGAAAACCAAAGGAGGTAAAGAGTGCTATGACTCGTGGTTTTTGCTGGATGGGAAAGGACAAAATCGTGGTAGTGTTCCTGATGCATATTGTGTTTGCCTGTTTGCCCATAAGAAAGATAACTGAAGATCCTAAAACTCCATTAGACTGGGGCCTAACGTACGAAAACAGTGCGAGAAATGCACAAAGCATGTGTGTTGCAAACTGAAGCTAGCACATCACAGGTTGAATATTCCTTGTAAGGCAAATATTTTCTGAATTTAGTGTATTTCCTCTTTTCATTTTGTGGCCTCCAGTGAGTATCACCCAGCCCACAACACAAGGAGAGCTAAGTGAAGAACAGCCCAAAACAGAAGAAAAGTCAAGTGAAGGGCAGTCAAAGGTAAAACATATAATTAACATCTCAATTTGTCGAATGAGGTTTCCTAAAGCTGCCTTCGCTTGCAGAAAGAAGTGAATTTTTTTTATGCAGACGCTTTTAGAGTGAGTGTTTTATCACATTTTAATAATTTTGCGCTTGTTGACGAAGCAATATTTCTTAACGGACTGTACTTTGGACTTTTCAACAAGACAACCACAACAGCAACAATAAGCCAAAACAAGGCAGGTTTCAAGAAATATTTTGAGTTCTTCCCTGAGGGTAAAGAGGTTGTGGCTTTGAAGAAGAAAGAGTCAGAGGAGAACCAAAAGAAAAGTCAAGAACCGAGTAAGCCAAAGCAAGTGCCCACCTTTGCCAGCAGAGTTCTTTCAGGACACAGAAGCAAGAATGTCTTCTTCAGTCCTTGTGGCCACCAGTGGGGCATAGGGCCGCAAAGGGAAGCAAGAATGTGATAGCAGCTGAAGTTGTCAAGCAAGGTGCCACTACGATGGTGCCTACCGCGCCATCAGTTCGTATAGTAAGAGACCACCACTTTCTACACCTGATATTGTGCCTGCCCCAGATGTGATGATGAAACTGTGTAAAATGGTTGAAAGAATTGAGAAAAGTATTGGTAAATTGGCAATTTTTGTGGTGATTAATCTAAATGTTGATTTTTTATATATTCATACGGTATATCTTTTTATATTTTTTATATCTTTATAAGGTATATCTTTATATCTTTAAATGATAATTTTTTATATCTTTATATCTATAAAATGCAATCGTTGCTTCTGGGTTAAATATTTTTAATAATAATGTTGCCGGTGTTTTTATATTGTGTTGGTACTAGTTAGTTACTAGACCCTAGTAATTCCATAACGAAACTTCTCCCCGACGCATATTCTAATGTCCCTCTTCCAATATGCCTTCGAGGAATATGCAATCCAAAGGTCTGTACCATCAAGTTAGGTTACTCCTGTACATCAAAGACTACCATTACACGGCTGCAGAGTATCACTTCTGAAAGCAAGTCAATAGAACGTTTATTGCATGGGATAAAGAAATCCTGAACCTTCTTCCTGATGCGGTGAGGCACGTGCCCTGTCCTCCTGCGATCGGGCACCTTTGGCAGCAGACCCAGTGCTCTTCATGACACGATCTGTATTTGAGCTACCTAAGCACCTGTAAACAACGCCAGAGCCAGAGCGGGCCAGACTGCTTCCCGTGTCTTTCTCTAGGCCCCTGTAGAGTCTCCCCCGTGATAAGTGGTTTCTCGCCTGTTATATGTACGTTATATATGGGAGGATTTTGAAATTTGACTCCACAAAGGTCACGGAAAAGCTGCAGGGAGCGGAAGCAAAAACAGCAAACTGGGCAACCAACATTGGTAACGAGAAAAGGGAAATTCTAAACTCCATCCTCACAAAATCTGAGAGCATTGCGTCTTTGCAAGTGATGCATCACATTTGTGCTTCTTTACAATGATTCATGCAGCACGAAGTATCATAAGCTGTTGTTCGCTGCTTAGGAGAACCTGTTGATCAGGCTTGATATCTCTCACTTCCCCCAGTCAGCCTAAGTACCAAGTCTTCATGGCAAGCTTGTCTCGGTGCATTTTCGAGTGGGACCAACAAGACCTGGATGCCCTGTACCGTGCTAAAAAGAAGAGCTGAGTGGCAAAGGTGTGAGGAGTTCATCCAATCAAGCCGTTCGAGAGCCGGCCCGCCATTGCCGAATCCCAGATGTCTCTCCATTGGAGAATTAACTCATACATTTATTTTTTAGCCATAAAATAACATATGAGTACAAAATTTCTAATGGCCACGCGAGCGGCGTGGCATTTCAGGCGTATTTGATTGAAGGTTTGGCAAGATGGAACATGCAAAGGCGTGAGGACAGTATTGAAGGAAAATAAATGACAAGAAGCTTCGACATTGCTTTAAAGCATCGCTTCAATGCTTTGCCCTCGGCTGTTCACAATGAACCAGCCCTGACAAGCTTTTCCACTAAACCTGCATAGAGAAATCGTCGGGATGTGCTTAACCAACTGAGCATGGGCCGCCGCAGTCATTTCCCTGCACTCTTGACATACAGGTATTCGAGTATCTTTTGCTTAATTAAAACCCCAACAACTGCAATATTGGTTTGTTGCTAAAATGTAGACCATTCATTGCAGATATTCTTGTGACCTTAAAGTTGTAAAGTTAATGCGTGCAAGAACATTAGGCAACTCATCCAACCACATACAAAATCAGATTTCTGAACAACACTGCGAGACACAGGCAACAAAATCAATGCAATTTCTACAAGCAAGGGAGCCCTTCTACCTTCAAAGCCTCGGGGCTATATGCCAGCTATCATCCCCTCTCCCTATTCCAGCTATGCACCCAGTGCCACGACATGCCTGGTTCCTAACAGTGTACCTCCGTGATGTTGTGGGAAGACTGGAGGAAACAAAAGGAGAGATAACATTGTGTTTGGCAGTATCCTCAAGATGGATTCGACAAAAAGGGTAAAATATACACAAATTTCAGAGTTTCCAACAAATAGGAAAACGAAACTGTACATGTTATAGTGTCATCATGATTAAATTATCTTATGTAGGTTGTTAAGAAGCTTGAGGGAAAAGCAAGCAACACAGCATCATGGTGCACAAATGTTGGGAACGAGTTTGGCCAGGCGGTAATGTCTGTGCTAACTGATGCTGAGGGCGATTGTCTTAATGAAATGGCCCAAGGCTTGGTGTCAAGGTATGAGCAGTCTGATATGGAACCTCTGTAGGTCTGTATGTTGACCGTAACTGTTGGGCATTGGGCATTCCAGGTTGGGATAAAGTTGGAAAACTTGTCTCTGCTTTGATGGCCTTGGATGGCCATGTTACAAACAAAGAAAGCTGCAGAGATAGGCCAGCTTTTCCACAACCTAGACGAATACGACAAGAAGGCTTTGGTGTTCAAGCCGCGTTACAAGAAGGCAAAAGGTCGCTTCCTAAAGAAGAAATCATCAGGTCATGTTAGGACTGAGCCAATGGCAAGGTATATTATTAATATAACACAATCATATGAACAATATTAACAGTCAACAACAAAGAATGTAATCATCGTACATTTCAGAACTTTTGTTACTGGTGGACAAGTTGCTCAGTGTCCCTCGAAGAGCAGAATTGTGGAGGCCATAATGCTCAGGATTATTGAGGTTGCTGTGGAGAGAAAGGCGCAATGACCGGGAAGTCCCTACCTTTCGAAATGGAAGGTAGTCCAATTACAATACAACGCCCTTCGAAACACAATTGTAAACAGCCGCCTCTACAAGGACACGCAGCTACAACTTTTTCCAGTCAACAAAACAACAATTAGCAAATGGTAAGTCCTTGTGTTTATAAAGTATCCATGATAGGCTAGCTATTATAGTTCACCGTCCAAAGCATGTGTTCACAAATTTCATTTTACCATAGGTACAAGAACAAAGCCAGGCTGGATAAAATTCAGCTCCTGCTGCAAGGCCTGGACATGCCAGAAACACCTTTGGCTACCACTGAACCTCTGCCAGAACCATTGCCGTTGGCCAAACCACCCTCAATCCCAGCACCAATCAGGATGGCAAGGATCCCACCATCAGAAACATCAGTATCAGAGGATCCAGAGATGGTGATCAAGGAGAAAGCTCCACAGCTACCATCCAATGGTAAGCATATGCAATGTACCATTTTGTACATTGCAAACTAACAACATGTTTCTCTAAAAAACAGAAAGGATAACAAGTTTAACTTGATGCTTCTTTTTAGTCCCAAGAACAACAGCATGGAGAAGGAGAAAGGCGTTAGCGTTGGAGGAGGAGGCAACTGCTGCCAGGGAGGAGGGCCGCCCATTGCCCAAAAAGGTCAAGCAGCCTTACACATGTAATAAGTGTAAGCAGCCACAGAACAAAGAGACGGGTCACTCCCAATATTATGGCCAAACGTATTGCCCAAATGAAGAGGGTAAAATCCCAAAGAATGAGTTGATAGCATTTGTAAATAGCCATTTTTCTTTATTAGGGCGTCTCAAAAACGAAACAACATTGAAATGACTACAAAAATTATTTCTTACAATTTGAATGTACGGCGTTAAAAGGGACGAGCTGATTCGCAAATGTGTGAGGAGTCCATCCAGTCAAGCAGTTCGAGAAGCAGTTGGCAAACGAGCTGGAACTGGCCCTCCATTGCAGAAGAAGGACAAGGGGTGCAGAGGAGAAAGGTAAGTTGTTGGAGTACCTATTCCGAACTATGGCCACAGCAATTGATGTGTTGGTGGTTCCCTTGTTCAGAAAGGATGACGGAGGAGTGGCCTGAACAGAAGAGGCATATCCCTTGCAAGTGCTTGCATCCAGGACCCACCTGAAGTACAACTATACACAAAACAGGGCAGAGCAAAAAGGTTGGTAAAACTCTGCCCACCTACAGATGTGCTTGTGGCACAACTTCATCTGGCAAGGTTCATTTCAGGTAAAGTGATGATTAGTGAATACATCAAATGTATGGAAAGAAGAGACAGACTCTTTGAGGAATGTCACGTATACTAAAACTTCATGGGAATGTAACGTATACTAAAACTGAATTTTAATAATAAAAAAAGGCTGAAGCTGCGGCGATAAGAAGAGTGAGAAGAGCCAAGGGAGACAACACAGACGCCGAGTGGGTTCTTGCCATGACAAATTTACAGTTCGGAAATATCGTGGTAAGAGCTTCATTTGGCTTCTTAAAAATGATATTGGCTGGGCAACCATGCTCTTGGCTGACCATGGCAAGGCAATTCTGGAGAAAGGGCACAGATCCCATGATGCCCGATGGGATAATAAGGAAGGCCTATTCAGGTATCATAAGGCTGTTTCATTCAATATATTACATTTCTTATTCAAAGATTAATGAAATAAATTCATGATTGTTTTAAGATATGTACAGCATTTTCCCGAGATGAGGAGTGCCATAAATGATCGGCAACTACATACTGAGGCAAAAAGTAAGAGCAATGCCTTGTCTGTCATGGATGTTGAAGGGCAAGCCCTAGTTGGGTTTGGGATTTATAAAAACTTATCCCGGTTTGATTTGTTTAATTCCACCACAGTTAATAGAATATACATGGTTTGGAGACGATATAAAACTACAAACTATGTTGACTTACTATGTTGAGGTAGATTATTTTATAATAATAATACTAAAAGACTAAAATCACTTTTATATTAAAAAATGCCCTTTCATAATCTTAACAATCTAGGTGGAATAATCACAAGAAAAACTTGGAGAAGAGGATCCTGATGCAGGGTATTCCACCCATCCACCACAAGTAGCAAAGACCTCACTTCCACCAGCAAGACCACTGCCCCCAAAACCCATTCCGATACCCCCACCCCCACATACGTAGGCAAACTCCCCAGTCACTTCCCAACCACCACCTCAACAGCAGGCAACTCCCAATTTCAACAGTCCCAAAAATATTGCTGTGCCTAAAAGCACGCAATATTACAAAAAAAAACGATCAACAGAAAACGTTGAAAGTGGTGAGCAGAAGACACGATATAAACGGAAAAAAAAACTTTTAATACCTGTACCCGCTGTTATTTTTATAGGAAGCCATTGGACCCTCTCACATGACTGGCTGTAGAGCTGTTGACCAAATTGCTACGGCTTTGTTCGAGTTGAGAAATAACTCAGGGATCAGCGACACAGAATGCCAGAAAATCATACAATTGTGGAACCAATTGCCGGACGTGGTGAGGAAGTCAAAGGTTGTTTATCCCCCACGATACAAACCAGATTCCGAGCAAGTGGGGCGTTTTATGTCGAAAAAAACAACCAAAACCCAGACTATAACAACTGGGGTAGTTAGTTTAAGAAGGTAAAACATATGACCCAATTTATATACATAATACCACAATTAATAGTGATCATCTCACCTCATTCAATTCCACCAACATTTCGATTCATATACCCTTGTTTGCAAATTAGAGCAATGGTTGGTGGAAATTCTGGGCCAGCAACAGCAGTGGATGCCAGCCCTACTGTGGAAGCCTTTTGCAAGAAGCTGGGAGAGCTTCTTCGCCAGCCCTCAAAAGCAAAATGGCAAAACGATATCCCGATGGCGGCTAATCCTGAGCTCTTACCACCACGTAATAGAGTGTGTGACGACACATGATGTCATCATGAAAAACACCACTCTACAGTTGTACGAAATCAATCAAAGAACACTGTTAAAATGGTATGATCCTAATATTAGCAATCAAATAATAATAATAATAATAATAAAAGACTAAAATCACTTTTATATTAAAAAATGCCCTTTCATAATTTTAACAATCTAGGTGGAATAATCACAAGAAAAACCTGGAGAAGAGGATCCTGATGCAGGGTATTCCACCCCCTCCACACCATCAGTAGCAAAGACTTCACTTCCACCAGCAAGACCACTGCTCCCAAACCCATTCCGATACCCCCACCCCCACATATGTACCCAATTCCAACTCCCCAGTCACTTCCCCAACCACCACCTCAACAGCAGACAACTCCCACTTTCAACAGTCCGAAAAATATTGCTGTGCCGAAAAGCACGCAATATTATCAAAAAAAAAGATCAACACAAGACGTTGGAAGTGGTGAGAAGAAACGATACAAGCGGAAGAAAACATTTAATACCTGCACTCACTGTCAGCTGCCGAAGACCAAAGACTTTGGCCATAGCAGGCATGTCGGCGAAAATGGGGTCGACTCATTCTGTCCTTCCGTTGAAGGAAAATTATTTGTAAATAAAGAAGCCTGGATGACAGCAAGGAAAGCTGTCAATCCGCCCAAACAAAAAAATAAAAAAGAGTAAATCTTGCGCACTGTTCACAGCTATGTGTTTAGGCAAGAAACCATATTATTCGTATAATTCTTTGACGTAGATTTGTACCACTGAGATTTGTACATAGTTTGATTCTTACTCATTTTTTAGTATAATGTATATTAAAGAGCCACTTTATATTTACTAATTTTATTAACGCTTTACTCATATAGTTATAGCCTGTAATATTTGTTTATTGTTTGTTTATTTGTTTAAACATAAATTTAAAAAGCAGTGTTATGCCATTATTAGGCCAGAGCCCAGGGGGCAATTGCCGCAAAGATGAATAAAAGATTAACCCATGCAAATGTTTCTCCAACTTTACCGCACGGTTTTTAGTTGTTTTAGTTGTTTTGTCATGGCTTGTGATGTAAGTGATGCTGATCTTCTGTCGTGTGTTAATGAGATAGAATCTGCCCACACAGTCATCATCACAAGAAGACCACAGTTTTGTTGTGCCAAATTAACGCATTTAAATAATTTTGCGCTTGATGACGAGGCAATATTTGTATGTGTATGTGTATAAATACCATGTAGTATGTGTATGTATGTATAGGTATATTCTCACTTTTAGGTCAAAATACGTGCTATTGAGGCCGTTAAGAGTAGGGCGAGTACATCGTTCAATTCGGTTCGCCAAGTCTTGGATATGGACGAAACGTACATACTTGGTATCGGAGTACCTGGAGTGCCGGTCATGCAAGAGAAAGGTAATCAGTTGGAGTCCTGAAATTGTGCAACAGCTAGACCCTGGTGATCGACTGCAGTTGCCTGCCCTCATCACCTATCAGTATGCTTGCAATGTTAAAGTCATCAGGATGTTGCGACAAAGAACATTTGGTAACAGTTTGACCGTCTGGCAGAAGAAGATCTCAGAGCAGCATAGTGAAAGGTACCTTGAGAAATCCACCCAGTACATCACAGAGAGCAACTATTTTCGCACAGAGAGCAACTAGTTTCGAAGTTGCAACTTTACGTCCAGACTGGGTCTTTGATAAAAGGGGAGATCAAGTTGCCGATCTATCGCTGTGGAAGGGGTTCGACCTCCTTGGAATCGTTTCACTCCACCTAAATCGTTTTATACCTGGTTAGGCCCTTTTTCAGCTTTCGTTATATTGACATTTGCAGCGACTAAAATACCACTGATTTTTATTTGGAAATGGGGAAGGTACTGTACACACATCGTGCAAAAACTTGATCCAGATCTCTTCAATCATTCTAAATTTTTTTTTACATTGGAGAACACAGTCAATCGGACGTTTTCGTCGAGAAAGAACGTGAAGAATCGGCGGATGATGTGAGAAAATTGACGTTCTCAACGACAAGTTAACTGTTTAAAATTTAATATATCGATAAAATTACTTTTTACAGGACCAGATAATATACCTGGCTTCGACAAAGTGAAGACACTGGCGGTGTTTCTCTCTTCCTTGCGAGATTCGAGCACGGCTTTGAGCAACGACCAGGCAAAAGAGATAGTTCGCCTTTGGGATGACATGGACGACTATGACAAGCAACCGACACCCTTCTCCCCTCGTCACAGATCAAAATCGGCGAAAGGACGCTTCAAACCGCCCAGGAAACGTAGCAGCATCATCGTCCCGGGCCTAGACAGTACAAAAAGGTAGAACATTTCTATTCAACCAATTCCCACACTTCCATACTAACTTTTATTTCAAACAGGTGTTTCTTGGGCTCATCATCCGGACCAGCTCAATGGCCAGACTGCAATCGCTATGTCGAGGCGATGATATTGCAATTGTGCGAAGTTCACCCTGTCCCCAGTAGATCGAATGGGACAATGACTGCAAATTGGACATTGGTTTGTTCCAGCTACAAAGCAATACGAGACAAAGTTGTGAACAACGCTATCGTAATGCGAGGCTGTAACATCCAGTTGGTCGAAATCAATCAGACAACATTGAGCAAATGTTAAGAACTAAGAAATGCGGTAAAGAACATAGTATACTAACGTGACAGCCAACGCTTTGTTATTAACCTCGTCCTTTATTTTACCAGGTACAACAAACGTGAGAAAAAGAAGGAGAAGGATGTCCTGATTCAAGGCATTCGACTGCCGCAACCGAGCACAGTTGCAGAAGAACCACTGCCAAAAGCCTCCCCTTTGCCACCAAAGCCTACCTCAAGTAGCAATTCAACAGCCTTTTACCTTCTCTATTCCAGAAAATACTGTTGGAATGGGGAACGTAAGAGGTTCTGCACTGAAACCAAAACCACCACCACCGCCACCACCAACGGTCGTTCCCAGGTTGTCACCACAACCCATAGCACCGAATGTCCCGACAACCGCCGCCCCATCCACATCATCTTCCACATCACCCGAATACCACAATCGGAGTCAGTTCTATTACCAAAAGCGAAAGGCGGAGAAAGAAGCAAGTGAGGTAACAGTAAGGAAATATACACTCGAGGAGAGAAGCCAATAACCTGCGGAAAATGTAAAAAACCCCGAGACCCTTCCAACCATAGACAGTATTTTGGCAATTGGTATTGCCAGGAGACGGCAAATGAAAGTTACGAAAGCTGGGTAGAAGATCTGAAAAGGAAAAAAGAATACAAAAAAAGAGAACTTTATAACTGGTATAATTAGAGACAAGTGGAGTAAGTAAGACGATAAAAAAATTTTAATGCTGCCTAGTGTTTTGTCACTAGAAGGTCCCAAGCCCTTGAAAAGCAGAGGGAAATTGTTCCTTTTATGTCGATTATATTCAAATTTCCCGCTTTTCGGGTGAATTCCCCGTCGTCACGAAAAAGCCCTTTTCCTGCATCTTGCGGGTTATCTCTGACAGAGAAGAGATTGCGCAAAAGCAGACTGGTTTCTCTCGGTTTATCCACAGGATGTGATCGGCAGATTGGATGAAACCAAAACAAAAATAACATCTACATTTGGCACAATCCTAAAAATGGACTCTGCTAAAAAGGTATTCAAATTTGAATTTAAAACAATAATTTGGCTTAATAGCACTTTTTTTCAGGGTACACAAAGTATAACAGGCAATAATAGCAAACATAGTGATAAATTACTCATTGTGGATTGTCAAGAAGTTAGCTGGCACAGCATCGTGATGTTGGAAATGAGTTTGGACAAGTACTCATTTCCTTCACACAAATGTTGGAAATGAGTTTGGACAAGTACTGATGTCAGTCCTCGCTCACTTAGAAGGCGATGGTCTAGATGACATGGGAGAAAGCCTCATGTCCAGGTACGAAAGGGCAAACGTCGAAGCACCAAGAGTCCTTCACGTAGATCGAGACTGCTGCTCCACAAGAGTAAAGGAACAGTTTCACCAATTTCATGACATGGTGATCAGGCTGGATGTGTGGCATTACATGCGGCGTATAGCTGTTGGGTGTTGTTCGGAGTCCCATGCCTTGTATGGAACATTTATGTTGCAGCTGTCTGGTTGCATATTTGAATGGGATTCTTAAGATATAAACACGCTTTATGAAGCCAAGCATGCCCAGCTTTCTGCTTCTGGCATCACAACAGTGCCTAAGGAGGGAATAACAAAGCACGTCAGCAAAAAGGAATTGGCAACCCTTTCTAAAAGGCGAACTCGAGGTTCTGAAGTGTGTTCTCGACTTATTCAACAACTCATCGAGACTTTCTCTTCGAATCTGGGGAAAGACATGATGGGAATTCCATTGCTTGATGACGACCGTGCTTGGTAGATCTGGGAGGAGCAGCAAAAACATTTGCCTTGTATCCAAGACGCAGCCGGCATTACTCTCTACACCAGTACTGGCTACACGATGAAAGGAAATATCAGCCTGTCCATCTACAGATGTGGAAGGGGATCAACATCATTGGAGTTATTCCACCTTCATATTACAAGATTTATACCAGGCACCACTGAAAATGATTGCCACTTCCAGTCCTACCTGGTTGAGGGGATAGCATGCTGGGATGAAAATGGAGGCAATTATGGCTGCAATTGACGACCTAACGCCTGATAAAGGCGATGCCAGTGGGAATGATTCAGAGGAAGGGTCGGAAATTCATGTATCTTAAGAATCCAGTATAGATGATTTAAGAGATCAGAAAAACTTGTCACCCATGGATGAGTTGAGACCACTGGAATATGATATTGTCATTGGACAATGGGTCAAAGTTTGTTATGAAGAATAATTATTTATTGGGAAAGTGTTGAAAAAAGGTATGGAGACGAAACATTAGTCCAATATTTAAACAAGCTTTTTGGGATCAAAGAGCCCTAAAACCTTGAGCGGGAGAATAATTCAGTCTTCTACCAAGATGTATATGAAGCAGATGTCGCTCCGCAATTGCAAAAGTTGGACATTGTTGGAAGTACAACTACTGATATAAGTAATATTTAATCCAAGAAAAATACTTTATGATGGTTAATTAGTTGATGACTTTGCACTGTTAAAGAAATGTTTGATAACTTTGCAAATAACTTTGATTTAGATTTTGATAATACTGTAACACATTCTTAAGATAAAGCTACGATAATTTTTATGGTATTTGTACCTGATTTTTCTCGAATATGAATGAAACAGATTTTTTTACCAAGCAAAGATAGTATTTTTTCCGCTTTAAATTGATAAACCATCAATAGATGGAACCTGAAACTTGAATGTTAATTAGACTGTGAAATAACATCATTTTTAGCATTTGCTTTAAAATTTGCACCTAGCTTGCATACCAGATGGCATGATATTCTGTAGAATTACTCTATATGAAATTATGTTTCTTGAGAGGAATAAAATCTTTGAATTTGAATGAAATTATGAATATGTCCTACATCACCTCATCATTGTCCCAACCACATGTGGTACAAAGTGAAAACTGATGTGTTTTACTAGTGGTCCCAATACAACCAGGTTATTTTTAAATAAAAACTACCATGACAAGCATACAACTAAATATACATTAGCTGCTTAAACTAGATATGGAGATTTAATCATATAACATTTAAAGATTTCTCCTTTCTGGCTTTTTCATTACCAAATTATTTCAAACATGGAAAAATGTCCCAAATCACCCCTTTCTATGGTACAGAAATAGTTTAAACAGAAATAGTTTAAACGACAAACTAGGCAGTAGAAACGCGGAAATGTTTTCTACAAAGGCGCCATGTAATAGCACAGTTTCACAATGCTTCATACAACTTCAAACAAGGATTTTTATAAAAAAACTGGGAAATAAAAATTTTTTTTGGAAAATTGTATGATTTTAGTAAGAATGACAACTTGCATGGTAAAAGCATGAAATATTACTTTATGCTTGAATTAAATTAAGTTTATCAAGCATACATTGTACATTTGCACTCAAGCGCTTCCCTTCAACTGCAGCCAATTAAAATTAATTATAAGGGCTGGAATTCTAGCAATTTCCCACAACATAAATTTGCATCTTCTCTTTAAATAAATTATGAAAGTCAGCATGCAATTACCACTTTTTGTAAGGCAAAAGGATGAAAATATAAATAATGCACAGCATGCACACCCCAGTATATGAAAAGTTTGGCTGCAAAAAATATAATGCTAATCACCATACCTGTGTAGAAGAAACTACATCCTTATTGTTGCTGTATACTTCCTTAATCTTGGCAACATCAATATTCAGAGGGTAGATACAATATTGCTTCACCATGTGTACAAGTAAAATCCATATATATTAATCCATGTAAATCCACTAATTTGGAACCATGATAATAACTTTCATAGCATCATCCAGTTTCAAGTTTCTAAATCTGGTTGGCATCAAAAGTTGCAGGTTCAGAATAAGTTTATCACTGTATTGCGATGGATACCATTTTCTTTCTGAACTGGTCCAACAAGTTCTAATGCCTTATGCTTAAGATGGCACCACACACTTTTGCAAACTTTTAAGATTCTTTATAAGGCCCAATCCAGGACAGCATCCAACAGATTAATCACACCATAGTCCTAAAAAATAAACAACTGTATAAATATCAAACTATAATCATCTTGCAAGCATTATGTGGTCCTCTATTTTGTATAAAACTGGAATAAAACAGCCTTAAATTCATCCATAATTAAATTACAGGGGAATTTAAGGCTGTGCACAGGCCTAAAACTGGATAGCCGTTTGGAGAAAAACGTTTAAAATACAAGCTATAACTTGGGGTGGATCTATTAATATTTTTTATGTATTTTCAATTTTTGTATGGTAAATTAACATTGAATATCTGAACATGTCCAGCAACTTATTAAGCATGAAACAAAATTGGTTGTATGATGAATTGTCTATTTAAAAGTTGGTATATGATCAAGTTTTTAACCAAATGCAATGTTTTAATTAAACACTTTTTTTGAACACACTTATTATATATTAAAGGAATTCCAAGAAGAAGTATACCTTAGGTAATTTAGGTTTTTCTAGTGTTTTACACTTTGTATTGCACGAACATTCAAACAATAATAATACACACTATTTAATCTCAAGCAGGGCAAAAATTATATGAAATATGCCATATGATCGATGAAAGCATGCATACTGCCCATACAATGACCAGCTAGGTTGTAAAAATTATTGCTAATTACCTGCACAGAAGAGATTTTTATTGGTTTTTCGTATTCCTCCAATCTTCAAAATTCATTGTCCAGAAAATAGATTGTGTTACCAAAAGTATATACTGGACAGCACATTTCTTTCCTTTATGTTTGTTAAATCACTCTCTTCTAACCACAAGATTTTACAATTATGATATCCATATGTATTTGAACATCTTTCTTGAGCGTTTTATCCGGATTAGCATGAAAGCAATTGCTTCATGAAAGTTTCAGGGGGTGCTGCATGTTTTATATAGTAGCATTCTTTGCAAATTGGATGATGTTAATCCAAGATAGTAACCTAACTGGTTTTATATTAGATTGCGGTGATTTTACATTAGTCATGATCCTATCTTATTACATAACTTCCTGATTGAAAGATACTTGATTGGAAAGGACAGAAATGATCTCTGGTGGTGGCACACATTCATTACTCCAATTGCAGAATGTATGCAAATTGTCTTGACTCACTGCTTTCCAATTGGGTTCTACCATAATCCAGGGCATATAGCAGATAACTTGCCAACAGTCCAAGAAAGTAGCAATGATACTGAACTTAACATTACCAGTAATTTCCAACCACCTTGAAGAAAGAAGGGATGATAGTTTGTAATCGATTGAATTGGCATTAGACCAAACATTTGTTCGGTTTTGAGTGATACCTTTTTCTCTCAAGTATGCTTTTTTACTAATCAATGGTTTGATATATTGATATATATTTTTTAAATTGGTTAAAAATGAAAAAAATATAGAAAAGCTAATGTTCATAAATCAAAACACCAGGAAAACTTGAAAGTGAAGGTTGCAAAAGGTGTATTGCGTAGGTTAAAGACCCTTTAAACCTCAGAATTTATGTGCATTGAGTGAAGTGCCAAAAATCACAATTGATTTACCCATATAGATGCATTAAGCCTGTTCTCCACTGGGTGAATTTATTCATGCAAATAGATAAAAAGTAGGAAGCGATTCTACTTTTTTGGGGCAAATTTTTTGGCAAACCAATCACATCACTGAATTTCAGATACTGCTTCGCATCACACAAAAAAATTGCCTAGTGGAATGGCGTTCAAGTGGCTCAAAAAGCAGCTCTTCATATCATATTAGAATTTAAATATACTTGTACCAAGCTTTCTTCAGTATTTTTTTCCTATCAGAGCTAATAAAACAATGTTTGGGTAAATTTAATTTCAGAAATTCTTCCGAAAAGGAAGAAAAGCCAATTTAAAAGATATGAAAACTATACTCAACACTAGATATAAGATTAAGATTAGAATTGTTGCAGTAACTATGAAAAAATAGCGCATAACTGACCTTGAAAATTGTATTTCTGTGAAAGAAAACCCAGTCTTTTTTTTACCAATAATGGCACCCCACAGTTAAGCAATAGTCTATTTCTATAAGAAAAAACAAACAAATAACTTTTTTAGTTTTTATAAAATCAAATTAGTTAAATTTACACATGTATATAAACACTTATATATACATATGAAACCTAAAGGCAGAAACCTCTAGGCTCTGTTAAAAGCTGTTGGTTTTCGTTAGCATAATACGAATATGATGCATTAACAAATATACATAATGACCTGCATGTGTAAAACTTGTAATTCCACAAACTAATCCTTTTGATGACCGATTTTTCCAATATAAGCTAATTTGATATATAATTTTCATGTCTCATGTGTTTTTAAGCAAAGGTATACAAGACAGTATACTGAAAGTATAAATCTTATGATTTTAGTGTGTGCTAGCTGACTGACTCCACTACACTTTTTGGTGCCAATCTGTAAGCAAGCACCACATGAAGGTCTTGGGCCTCTCATTTTAAACTTGTTTGTTTTCCTTCTAGAATCCCAAAGGCAAAGCAAAGGTGCTCATTTATCTGTTGTTTGCATTAATATACTATATAGATTGTGTCTATGGGCCTATAAGGCATTTGACTTAAAGAAATGTTTGATAACTTTGCATATAACTTTGATTTAGATTGTGTGTTTTGATAATACTGTAACACATTCTTAAGATAAAGCTACGATAACTTTTATGGTATTTGTACCTAATTTTTCTCTAATATGAATTAAACAGAATTTTTTACCAAGAAAGATAGTATGTTTTTTCCCTTTCAATTGATAAACCATCAATAGATAGAACCTGAAACTTGAATGTTAATTAGACTGTGAAATAACATCATTTTTAGCATTTGCTATTAAATTTGCACCTTGCTTGCATACCAGATGGAATGAATTTCTTTAGAATTACTCTATATGAAATTATGTGTCTTGAGAAGAATAAAATCTTTTATTTCATTAGATTATCTTGTGATTCAAATCTTTAATTCAGCCATACTTTGATTATTGCTCCCCTTTGTGGGATACTTGTGATAAGTCTTTAATTAAAGGAAAAATTGCAGGTACTTCAGAATTGTGCAGATAAAGTGATTACTGGTGCAAATTACGATGCCAGTCCCAGCATGATATTGCAAAAATTAAAATTAGAAACTCTCAATGTCAGACCTGCTAAATTAAGAGTGTTCCATTGCACAAGGTCCTTAATGGGCTTTCAGCTTGGTGCCTGACTAATAATTTTGTAAGAGATTTAGAGGGCGACTATTATCTACAAAATTTTGACACTGATTTAAAATTACCAAAACCAAAAACCAATTTTTTTAAAACAGAGTTTGAATTTACAGTGCGTCAAGTCTGTGGAATAGTCTTCAAACAGAAGCAAAAAAGCTACTTCAGTTAGCCACTTTAAGCGTAGTATTGCAAACCTTACATTTAACTTGTAGTATTAAATAATTAACTAGTTCTTCATATTTATCTCTACTTTTGTAAATATTATACTATTCTCAATTTTCTTTGTATTATTCACACGCCCCTCCTGGAAAACAACAATTATTAGAGTTGAGTGGGACTAGCTTGTTTGAATAAAGTGATGTATGTATAGGTATGTATGTACCTTGTGAATTAAAATACTACAGAATGGTAGGTTTCCTTATACAAATGTTTTGCAGCATGTATGATTCAGTAGAAAAGCTACTACGTGTTAAATTGGTATCAAAGGGAATTATTAAAAAGGATTCATTACTAAATCACACCCGCATATTTATTTCGGCGAGCATATACGGCGAGCGAGTATTATTGTTTAACTTTGCAATCTAAATAGTAAATAAGCCAACAAAAAAAGGACTTACCCATCGTGTTTTTTATGAAGAAACAGCTAAGCACATGTGCCAATCATCGACCAGATCAGGCATCGACTTGCGCGTTCAAATTAATTTCTGTCTTCAGCATGCGGCAAAACACGTGCGTGAAATTCACCATTTCATTTCATCTTTAAACAACCATATTCGCGCTAACCTTCCACAACGAATCGATTTGCCTAACTCACTTCACTTCTCAAACCACAAAATTGGTTTTTGAAACGATTCGAAATTTCATTTCGTTCGTTAAAAGGAGAAAAAAAATGATCGAGGAACCGACACAACAATCTTCAAATTGAAAATGCAATCTGAATAACGCAGTGCTACTGTGCTACCACTTTACAAATTTAAAAACACCTTTTTCCTTTTTTCCTCCGCCAGTAATCGAAGCAACCTCGTACCCAGGGTCTTTTAATCGCTGTAGCTTCGCGCGTGTGCTCCCGAAAACACGAAACAAACGAGGACGCAACTTACGCAAGTATTCTTGCCCTCATTGGTCGACTACTGGTCGACTCTCTCGACCGTAATTTTTACCAAGAAATGACAGTACGAATTTTACGTCGAATTTTACCCCCCAATATCGCGCTCCCTTTTTCGGCTGATGTTTTCGGACGATACCAATCACTGAGCTATATTAAAATTCCATATAGCTCATAAATACCATATAGCTCAGTGATAATGCCTCCTTTAGTTTTATTTATAATCTCTATGGTGATGGCAGCAATAGAGGAATCTATTAGAGTTGGTTGCATTGACTCTAATTTTAACAACCGAGAAATGACAACGAAGTCACTTGAACACCCAATTTCCTGATAGTCAATTTCCCGGTAGTCAGCTAACTGCACTGATAAGAGCAAGATAAATATAACGAAATATATGAATTCTAATTGAAAAAAAAGAAATAGACAATTCCCATGCCGGGCCGAAAAAAACCCATGGCAGTGGGAGCTGTTATGTTTTAATAAAAAAACTTTATTACGTCTTCTCTAGCATGCTATTACATGGATCTAACCACACAATATAAATTGTCCCGAATACTTATACATAAAGTCATGTGATATGTGTCACATGATGAATTACGTAACATCCTTTCTCTTATATGAAAGCTAGATAATGAATATACTAACTACCTAGGTTATAAAGTGTTGTTCTTTTTTTTCAGTTTTCTTCTATTAGGAATGATAGTATAACTGTAATTAGGAAAGTTCAAAATGTTAAAGTTAATGAATAGGATCATAATTGTTCACTGTTTATTCAGTTCATGACATAGTCTTTCAAATAACTGGGTTTCTTTCTCAATCGTCTTGGTCTATGTGATTCTTGTGCTACCGGAGAATCTTGAGCTTTGTACTGATCTTCATCGTTGCCCGTCGCTGCATCGTTGAACCTCATTGTTACTCTTTGTTCATCATTGTTACTCATAATCGCTGGAACGGTATGTCGCTCGTTTCCTGACCCTTCCGGTGTCTTTGGCTGGATCTCAATAGCGGGCTGTTCACTTTGCTCCATCGTTTTCTTAATATCCACTCTGTTTCGTCGGTAATTTCCCCTATCGGTCTCTACCTCGTATGACCGTTCATCGTATCTTCGTTTAACTGTTGCTCGATCCCACGATTTCTGTCCAACTCTGAATGGCCGCATTCGCACAGTATCTCCCTCTTCCAGAGGCAACAGATCTTTAGCACCAACATTGTAGTATTTCGCTTGTTTCTTATTTCGTTCTTTCCTCTGTTTCATGATCTTTGTATTTGGAATACTCTCCGGCCTGAGCAACTCAGTAGTGGTCGGTAGGAGGGTTTTACATCGTCTACCAAGTAATCTCTGGGCTGGACTGGACTCCGCTTCTTCAGTGGGGGTATTTCTATGAGCCAAGATCGCCAGGTACGGATCATTTCCAGTTTCAACCGCCTTACATATCAGCTTCTTTGCAGATTTTACAGCAGATTCTGCCTTTCCATTGGCTTGCTGGTGTCCAGGGCTGCTTACACAATGTTCGAAACCCCACAATTTTGCAAAGTTTCCAAATCTCTCAGAGACGAACTGGCTACCATTGTCGCTGACAAGGATATCCGGAATTCCATTCCTGGCAAAATGACCTTTTATCTTTCTAATGCATGTGCTTGCTTTGGTATCTTCGAGGCGGTTTATCTCCCAGAAATTGGAGTAATAATCTACCAATACAAGGTAGTTATTGTCACCAATGGTAAAGATGTCAGCGCCCACTTTTTCCCATGGTCGCTCTGTTATCTCGTGGCTCATCAGCGTTTCTTTCTGCTGTCGAGTCTCATATCTTCGACACGTCTCGCACTGACCTATGAACTCCTTCATCTCTGCGCTCATCCCAGGCCAAAACATGCATTCCCGTGCTCTCCTTAAACACCCATTTACACCAATATGTGATCTATGTACATCAAGCTTCATTTGCTGTCGCGTCCCCTTTGGAATGACCAATCGTTCTCCCTTGAAGACCAGACCATCGTACACGCTAAGCTCATCTCTGTAGCTATAATATGGGTGAAGCATGGTTGGTAGATCTTGCTTCTCTCAGGCCACCCCAGCTGTATGACGTCTTTCAATCGTTGGAGAACATCATCGTGCTCAGCATCTCTTTTTATCTGTTCTTTTCTCTCTTTAGAAAGTGGAATAGCTTTGAGTGCGTTAATTCTTTCAAATTCTCCTTGCGTGTTGGCACTGCTGGTCAGAAAGGCTCTGCTCAAAGTATCTGCCAAATACATCTGAGATCCAGGTTTGTAGGAAATCACAGTGTCATATTTCTGTATGTTCAGCATCATACCTTGAATCCGTTTGGGTGCATCGTGAAGCGGTTTCTGAGCTATGGCTTCCAATGGCTTGTGATCATTTTCGATTGTTACCCGTCGTCCATACGCATATTGGTCAAACTTGTGAAGAGCAAACACCACTGACAGCATCTCTTTCTCTATTTGAGCGTATCTTGTTTCTACATCTGTCAGGGCGCGGCTTGCGAAGGCAACAGGCTGTCCTTGCTGTAGAAGGGCAGCTCCCAATCCCTTGTCACTCGCATCACATTGAATGGTTAGCTCTTCGTCAGGGTTGTAGTACTTCAGTACCGGCGTTGCAACCACCATACTCTTGATCTTTTCAAAAGCCGCGTTGTGCTCATGCATCCATTTCCATTCTGCTTCTTTATGGGTAAGCTGTCGAAGTGGCTCCATTACATCAGATAAATGTGGCATGAACTTTGCCAAGTAGTTGATAAATCCACATAATCTTCGTACATCCTTTACGTCTGTAGGCTTGGGCATGTTCATTATAGCTTCGATTTTATCTGGATCTGCTTTCAACCCTTCAGATGTTACAAGATGACCCATGAATGGAATTTCCGTACAGCATAACTCCAACTTTCTTCTGTTGAGCTTCACTCCCGTTTCCCTACATCTTGTGAAAAAGTCCGTCAATTTTCTATTATGATCGATTTTTGCTTCTTCAATGGTGTCACCTACTCCGTATATGACCATATCGTCATGTATGGCGAGCACTCCTTCAAGCCGTTCCAAGGCTTGATGGATCCTTTTCTGAAAGATCTCTGATGCAACGCTGATCCCAAACGGTAACCGCTTCCAACGATATCTTCCAAACGGCGTGTCGAATGTCGTCAATCTACTGGACTCTTCGTCCAACATCACATGCCAATAACCATTCCGGGCGTCCACCTTTGTAAAAACTTTGGCTTTGGCTATATCTGGCATCACATCTTCAATAACTGGTATGGGATACCTCTCACGTTTGAGGGCCTTGTTCAGCTGTTTGGGATCGATGCAGATGCGTAATTCGCCAGATGGTTTTGTTGCCACGACCATGTTGCTGACCCAGTCAGTGGGTTCATCAACTGGCTGTATAACCCCAAGATTCATTAGTCGCATTAACTCCTCTTTCACCTTTGCTTTTACGGCCAATGGCACTCGTCTTGATGGAGCTGTGGTTGGTTGTACTGTTGGATCCACTTCTAGATGTTGTTCTCCCACTAGCGTACCCACATCTCCTTCGAACACATCCGCAAATTCTTCAATTATTTGGTTCATAACTGTCGTTGTTGACTGTGCACCTGTTGCGTCTTTGGTACCACTATTCACTTTGGCTATTTGTTCAAAATTCTCTTTATGTATTTCGACAATTCCCATGCGTTGAATCGCTTTAGCCCCGAGTAATGGTGTCAAATTCTCTCGAACTGCCATAAATTCCACGGAATATTTTCTGTCATTTTTCGGGTTTCTTATTGTAAGACGGCAAGTTCCCTTTGGTTTTAATTCTGTCTTATTCCACATCTGTAGAGTTCTGTCTGTTGGTTGAATGTTTTCACCTACTAAATACTTCATTGGTAACACGTTTACCGTTGCCCCGCAATCGACATGGAATTTAATTGGGTTTCCTCTTACAATCATTTTAGCATATACTTCTTTCGATAACTGTTGATTAATCGAGCTTATCTTTTCTGGTTTCACAGTCACGCTATCGATATACTCACAATCGGAGCTCGAGCTCGAGTCTGCTTTCACTTGGTTCGTATTGTCTCTCCTGCGTTGTCTGCATTGCTTTGCAAAATGATTCCGCTTTCCACATGAATTACACGTCTCACCCCATGCTGGACACGATTCTCGTCCAAACTTATGCTTTCTTCCACAATATGCACACGCTTTGTATTGTGATAACTCTTGTTTGGACTCACCATAGTTTGCTTTGTTTCTTGCTCCGCCCTGCTTTGTTCTCGATTTGGTTGATAGCACTTTGTTTACTTCGTCCAATTTATTCTGTTCGCCCATCTGTCTAATCTGCGAATTTGTCGCTTCAAAACTTCGGCATATTACAATGCTTTCTTGTAAAGTCAATTTCGAATGCTGTAGCAGTCGTTTCCGTGTGCTAGCATCGGCTACCCCAAGCACAATCCTATCGCGAATAAGTGAATCATGCAAGCAGACACAGAAACCACATGTTTGTGCCAATGTTCTTAGTTTGGCGACGTACTCATCAATAGTTTCCCCGTCTTGTTGACCACAGCTGTTGAAGTTGTATCGTTCATACGTTTCATTAACTTGGCCAATCGCATACTTATCAAACTCATCAATAATCTTTACCAACTTGCGTTTGTCCTCGGCCACTAAATCGAAACTATTGTAAACTTTCACGGCTTCTTGTCCTATGCAATATAGGAATAATGCGACTCGATATTCTTCTGGTTGTTTGTCTAGTTGTGTCACAATTGTGTAGTTCTCCCAGCGTTGTTTATATGTCCTCCAATTCTCGGCTTTATTTCTACATTTCAGATCCAAACCCGTTGGCGGTTGAATCCCATGTATGATCGGAGCGTTTGTCGCTTGTTCAACTGCCATCTACAGTAGCGTTATCTGGCTTCTTAGATCTCCTTTAATTATATTTTTTACACCGCTGCCACCATGTTATGTTTTAATAAAAAAACTTTATTACGTCTTCTCTAGCATGCTATTACATGGATCTAACCACACAATATAAATTGTCCCGAATACTTATACATAAAGTCATGTGATATGTGTCACATGATGAATTACGTAACAGGAGCACCTAAATATGGCCACTAGACCATAGGTTATGGCAGCATTATAGAAATCCATTAGAGTTGGTTGACTCCCGTGGTGATTTGAACACCTGACCTTCTGATTTGGGGTAAGACGCGCTACCTATTCCGCCAAGAGGCCTTTGCTAAATGCGATGGGAAATAAGTTCCAAAATAAATGTAGTGAAATATATGCATATATAAGGAAGAAGAAATAGACAATTCCCGCCGGAATCGAACCCGGGTAATGGGGGTGAGAGCGCCAGATCATAGCCACTAGACCACGTGGAAACTGGGTGACACCAGCAATAGACGAATCTTTTATAGTTATTTGACTCTAATTTTTACGAACTGAGAAATGACAAAACGAATTTGACCCCGAAGTGATTTGAACACGTAACCTTCTGATCTGGAGTCAGACGCGCTACCAATTGCGCCACGAGGCCTTAGCTACCTGCACTGGGAATTAAATTGAAACATAAATATAGTGAAATATATGGATATGGAAGAAGAAATAGACAATTTCCACACGCCGGGAATCGAACCCGGGTCATGGTGGTGAGAGCGCCAGATCATAGCCACTAAACCACGTGGGAACTTGGTGACACCAGCATAAGAGGAATGTTTTACAGTTGGTTGACTTTAATTTTTACCAAATGAGAAATGACAAAACAAATTTGACCCCGATGTGATTTGTACACCTAACCTTCTGATCTGGAGTCAGACGCGCTACCAATTGCGCCACGAGGCCTTAGCTAGCGCACTGAGAATTAAATTGCAGATAAATATAGTGAAATATTTCGATATTTAAGGAAGAAGAAATGAACAATTCCCACGCAGGGAATCGAACCCGGGTCATGGTGGTGAGAGCGCCAGATCATAGCCACTAGACCACGTGGGAACTTCGTGACACCAGCATTAGAGGAATCTTTTACAGATGGTTGACTCTAATTTTTACGAACTGAGAAATGACAAAACGAATTTGACCCACGAACTGAGAAATGACAAAACGAATTTGACCCCGAAATGATTTGAACACCCAACCTTCTGATCTGGAGTCAGACGCGCTACCAATTGCGCCACGAGGCCTTATACCTAGCTGCACGGAGCATTTAATTGCAAGATAAATATAGTGAAATATATGGATATATAAGGAAGAAGAAATGACAATTCCACGCCGGGAATCGAACCAGGGTCAAGGCGGTGAGAGCGCCAGATCATAGCCACTAGACCACGCGGGAACTTGGTGACACCAGAATTAGAGGAGTCTTTTACAGTTGGTTGACTCTAATTTTTACGAACTGAGAAATGACAAAACGAATTTGACCCCCAAGTGATTTGAACACCTAACCTTTTGATCTGGAGTCAGACGCGCTACCAATTGCGCCACGAGGCCTTAGCTAGCACGAGCATTAAATTGCAGATAAATATAGTGAAATATTGGATATTTAAAAGAAGAAATAGACAATTCCACGCCGGGAATCGAACCCGGGTCATGGCGGTGAGAGCGCCAGATCATAGCAACTAGACCACGTGGGAACTTGGTGACACCAGCATTAGAGGAATCTTTTACAGATGGTTGACTCTAATTTTTACGAACTGAGAAATGACAAAACGAATTTGACCCCGATGTGATTTGAACACCTAACCTTCTTATCTGGAGTCAGACGCGCTACTAATTGCGCCACGAGGCCTTAGCTAGCGGCACTTGGGGAATTAAATTGCTAGATAAATATAGTGAAATATTCGATATTTAAGGAAGAAGAAATGACAATTCCACGCCGGGAATCGAACCCGGGTCATGGCGGTGAGAGCACCAGATCATAGCCACTAGACCACGTGGGAACTTGGTGACACCAGCATTAGAGGAATTTTTACAGTTGGTTGACTCTAATTTTTACCAACTGAGAAATGACAAAACGAATTTGACCCCGAAGTGATTTGAACACCTAACCTTCTGATCTGGAGTCAGACGCGCTACCAATTGCGCCAGGAGGCCTTAGCTAGCGGCACTGAGCATTAAATTGCAAGATAAATATAGTGAAATATATGGATATTTAAAGAAGAAGAACGCCGGGAATCGAACCCGGGTCATGGCGGTTAGAGCGCCAGTTCATAGCCACTAGACCACGTGGGAACTTGGTGACACCAGCATTAGAGGAATCTTTTACAGTTGGATGACTCTAATTTTTACCAACTGAGAAATGACAAAACGAATTTGACCCCGAAGTGATTTGAACACCTAACCTTCTGATCTGGAGTCAGACGCGCTACCAATTGCGCCACGAGGCCTTAGCTAGCGCACTGAGAATTAAATTGCAGATAAATATAGTGAAATATATGGATATTTAAGGAAGAAGAAATAGACAATTCCCACCAGGAATCGAACCCGGGTCATGGCGGTGAGAGCGCCAGATCATAGCCACTAGACCACGTGGGAACTTGGTGACACCAGCATTAGAGGAATCTTTTACAGTTGGTTGACTCTAATTTTTACCAACTGAGAAATGACAAAACGAATTTGACCCCGAAGTGATTTGAACACCTAACCTTCTGATCTGGAGTCAGACGCGCTACCAATTGCGCCACGAGGCCTTATAGCTATTGCACGGAGCATTAAATTGCAAGATAAATATAGTGAAATATATGGATATTTAAGGAAGAAGAAATAGACAATTTCCACACCAGGAATCGAACCCGGGTCATGGCGGTGAGAGCGCCAGATCATAGCCACTAGACCACGTGGGAACTTGGTGACACCAGCATTAGAGGAATCTTTTACAGTTGGTTGACTCTAATTTTTACCAACTGAGAAATGACAAAACGAATTTGACCCCGAAGTGATTTGAACACCTAACCTTCTGATCTGGAGTCAGACGCGCTACCAATTGCGCCACGAGGCCTTATAGCTAGTTGCACGGAGCATTAAATTGCAAGATAAATATAGTGAAATTATGGATATTTAAGGAAGAAGAAATAGACAATTCCACACCAGGAATCGAACCCGGGTCATGGCGGTGAGAGCGCCAGATCATAGCCACTAGACCACGTGGGAACTTGGTGACACCAGCATTAGAGGAATCTTTTACAGTTGGTTGACTCTAATTTTTACCAACTGAGAAATGACAAAACGAATTTGACCCCGAAGTGATTGAACACCTAACCTTCTGATCTGGAGTCAGACGCGCTACCAATTGCGCCACGAGGCCTTATAGCTATTGCACGGAAGCATTAAATTGCAAGATAAATATAGTGAAATATATGGATATTTAAGGAAGAAGAAATAGACAATTTCCACACCAGGAATCGAACCCGGGTCATGGCGGTGAGAGCGCCAGATCATAGCCACTAGACCACGTGGGAACTTGGTGACACCAGCATTAGAGGAATCTTTTACAGTTGGTTGACTCTAATTTTTACCAACTGAGAAATGACAAAACGAATTTGACCCCGAAGTGATTTGAACACCTAACCTTCTGATCTGGAGTCAGACGCGCTACCAATTGCGCCACGAGGCCTTAGCTAGCGGCACTGAGAATTAAATTGCTAGATAAATATAGTGAAATATTCGATATTTAAGGAAGAAGAAATGAACAATTCCCACGCCGGGAATCGAACCCGGGTCATGGCGGTGAGAGCGCCAGATCATAGCCACTAGACCACGTGGGAACTTGGTGACACCAGCATTAGAGGAATCTTTTACAGATGGTTGACTCTAATTTTTACGAACTGAGAAATGACAAAACGAATTGACCCCGAAGTGATTTGAACACCTAACCTTCTGATCTGGAGTCAGACGCGCTACCAATTGCGCCACGAGGCCTTATAGCTAGTTGCAGGAGCATTAAATTGCAAGATAAATATAGTGAAATATATGGATATTTAAGGAAGAAGAAATAGACAATTTCCCACCAGGAATCGAACCCGGGTCATGGCGGTGAGAGCGCCAGATCATAGCCACTAGACCACGTGGGAACTTGGTGACACCAGCATTAGAGGAATCTTTTACAGTTGGTTGACTCTAATTTTTACCAACTGAGAAATGACAAAACGAATTTGACCCCGAAGTGATTTGAACACCTAACCTTCTGATCTGGAGTCAGACGCGCTACCAATTGCGCCACGAGGCCTTAGCTAGCGGCACTGAGAATTAAATTGCTAGATAAATATAGTGAAATATTCGATATTTAAGGAAGAAGAAATGAACAATTCCCACGCCGGGAATCGAACCCGGGTCATGGCGGTGAGAGCGCCAGATCATAGCCACTAGACCACGTGGGAACTTGGTGACACCAGCATTAGAGGAATCTTTTACAGATGGTTGACTCTAATTTTTACGAACTGAGAAATGACAAAACGAATTTGACCCCGAAGTGATTTGAACACCTAACCTTCTGATCTGGAGTCAGACGCGCTACCAATTGCGCCACGAGGCCTTAGCTAGCGGCACTGAGAATTAAATTGCTAGATAAATATAGTGAAATATTCGATATTTAAGGAAGAAGAAATGACAATTCCCACGCGGGAATCGAACCCGGGTCATGGCGGTGAGAGCGCCAGATCATAGCCACTAGACCACGTGGGAACTTGGTGACACCAGCATTAGAGGAATCTTTTACAGATGGTTGACTCTAATTTTTACCAACTGAGAAATGACAAAACGAATTTGACCCCAAGTAATTTGAACACCTAACCTTCTGATCTGGAGTCAGACGCGCTACCAATTGCGCCAAGGCCTTAGCTAGCGGCACTGAGAATTAAATTGCTAGATAAATATAGTGAAATAATTCGATATTTAAGGAAGAAGAAATGAACAATTCCCACGCCGGGAATCGAACCCGGGTCATGGCGGTGAGAGCGCCAGATCATAGCCACTAGACCACGTGGGAACTTGGTGACACCAGCATTAGAGGAATCTTTTACAGTTGGTTGACTCTAATTTTTACCAACTGAGAAATGACAAAACGAATTTGACCCCGAAGTGATTTGAACACCTAACCTTCTGATCTGGAGTCAGACGCGCTACCAATTGCACCACGAGGCCTTATAGCTAGTTCCACGGAGCATTAAATTGCAAGATAAATATAGTGAAATATATGGATATTTAAGGAAGAAGAAATAGACAATTCCACACCAGGAATCGAACCCGGGTCATGCGGTGAGAGCGCCAGATCATAGCCACTAGACCACGTGGGAACTTGGTGACACCAGCATTAGAGGAATCTTTTACAGTTGGTTGACTCTAATTTTTACCAACTGAGAAATGACAAAACGAATTTGACCCCGAAGTGATTTGAACACCTAACCTTCTGATCTGGAGTCAGACGCGCTCCAATTGCGCCACGAGGCCTTATAGCTAATTGCACGAAGCATTAAATTGCAAGATAAATATAGTGAAATATTTCGATATTTAAGGAAGAAGAAATAGACAATTCCACCAGGAATCGAACCCGGGTCATGGCGGTGAGAGCGCCAGATCATAGCCACTAGACCACGTGGGAACTTGGTGACACCAGCATTAGAGGAATCTTTTACAGTTGGTTGACTCTAATTTTTACCAACTGAGAAATGACAAAACGAATTTGACCCCGAAGTGATTTGAACACCTAACCTTCTGATCTGGAGTCAGACGCGCTACCAATTGCGCCACGAGGCCTTAGCTAGGGCACTGAAATTAAATTGCGATAAATAGAGTGAAATATTTCGATACTTAAGGAAGAAGAAATGACAATTCCCACGCCGGGAATCGAACCCGGGTCATGGCGGTGAGAGCGCCAGATCATAGCCACTAGACCACGTGGGAACTTGGTGACACCAGCATTAGAGGAATCTTTTACAGATGGTTGACTCTAATTTTTACGAACTGAGAAATGACAAAACGAATTTGACCCCGAAGTGATTTGAACACCTAACCTTCTGATCTGGAGTCAGACGCGCTACCAATTGCGCGACGAGGCCTTAGCTAGCTGCACGGAGGATTAAATTGCAAGATAAATATAGTGAAATATATGGATATTTAAGGAAGAAGAAATAGACAATTTCCACACCAGGAATCGAACCCGGGTCATGGCGGTGAGAGCGCCAGATCATAGCCACTAGACCACGTGGGAACTTGGTGACACCAGCATTAGAGGAATCTTTTACAGTTGGTTGACTCTAATTTTTACCAACTGAGAAATGACAAAACGAATTTGACCCCGAAGTGATTTGAACACCTAACCTTCTGATCTGGAGTCAGACGCGCTACCAATTGCGCCACGAGGCCTTAGCTAGCGGCACTGAGAATTAAATTGCTAGATAAATATAGTGAAATATTTCGATATTTAAGGAAGAAGAAATAACAATTCCACGCCGGGAATCGAACCCGGGTCATGGCGGTGAGAGCGCCAGATCATAGCCACTAGACCACGTGGGAACTTGGTGACACCAGCATTAGAGGAATCTTTTACAGATGGTTGACTCTAATTTTTACGAACTGAGAAATGACAAAACGAATTTGACCCCGAAGTGATTTGAACACCTAACCTTCTGATCTGGAGTCAGACGCGCTACCAATTGCGCCACGAGGCCTATAGCTAGTGCACGGAGCATTAAATTGCAAGATAAATATAGTGAAATATATCGATATTTAAGGAAGAAGAAATAGACAATTTCCACACCAGGAATCGAACCCGGGTCATGGCGGTGAGAGCGCCAGATCATAGCCACTAGACCACGTGGGAACTTGGTGACACCAGCATTAGAGGAATCTTTTACAGTTGGTTGACTCTAATTTTTACCAACTGAGAAATGACAAAACGAATTTGACCCCGAAGTGATTTGAACACCTAACCTTCTGATCTGGAGTCAGACGCGCTACCAATTGCGCCACGAGGCCTTAGCTATTGCACGAGCATTAAATTGCAAGATAAATATAGTGAAATATATGATATATTTAAGGAAGAAGAAATAGACAATTCCACCAGGAATCGAACCCGGGTCATGGCGGTGAGAGCGCCAGATCATAGCCACTAGACCACGTGGGAACTTGGTGACACCAGCATTAGAGGAATCTTTTACACGTTGACTCTAATTTTTACCAACTGAGAAATGACAAAACGAATTTGACCCCGAAGTGATTTGAACACCTAACCTTCTGATCTGGAGTCAGACGCGCTACCAATTGCGCCACGAGGCCTTAGCTAGCGGCACTGAGAATTAAATTGCTAGATAAATATAGTGAAATATTTCGATATTTAAGGAAGAAGAAATAGACAATTCCCACGCCGGGAATCGAACCCGGGTCATGGCGGTGAGAGCGCCAGATCATAGCCACTAGACCACGTGGGAACTTGGTGACACCAGCATTAGAGGAATCTTTTACAGATGGTTGACTCTAATTTTTACGAACTGAGAAATGACAAAACGAATTAGACCCCGAAGTGATTTGAACACCTAACCTTCTGATCTGGAGTCAGACGTGCTACCAATTGCGCCACGAGGCCTTATAGCTAGTTGCACGGAGCATTAAATTGCAAGATAAATATAGTGAAATATATGGATATTTAAGGAAGAAGAAATAGACAATTTCCACACCAGGAATCGAACCCGGGTCATGGCGGTGAGAGCGAGATCATAGCCACTAGACCACGTGGGAACTTGGTGACACCAGCATTAGAGGAATCTTTTACAGTTGGTTGACTCTAATTTTTACCAACTGAGAAATGACAAAACGAATTTGACCCCGAAGTGATTTGAACACCTAACCTTCTGATCTGGAGTCAGACGCGCTACCAATTGCGCCACGAGGCCTTAGCTAGTGGCACTGAAAATTAAATTGCAGGATAAATAGAGTGAAATATTTCGATATTTAAGGAAGAAGAAATGAACAATTCCCACGCCGGGAATCGAACCCGGGTCATGGCGGTGAGAGCGCCAGATCATAGCCACTAGACCACGTGGGAACTTGGTGACACCAGCATTAGAGGAATCTTTTACAGATGGTTGACTCTAATTTTTACGAACTGAGAAATGACAAAACGAATTAGACCCCGAAGTGATTTGAACACCTAACCTTCTGATCTGGAGTCAGACGTGCTACCAATTGCGCCACGAGGCCTTATAGCTAGTGGCACTGAAAATTAAATTGCAGTATAAATAGAGTGAAATATTTCGATATTTAAGGAAGAAGAAATGACAATTCCACGCCGGGAATCGAACCCGGGTCATGGCGGTGAGAGCGCCAGATCATAGCCACTAGACCACGTGGGAACTTGGGTGACACCAGCATTAGAGGAATCTTTTACATGGTTGACTCTAATTTTTACAACTGAGAAATGACAAAACGAATTTGACCCGAAGTGATTTGAACACCTAAACCTTCTGATCTGGAGTCAGACGCGCTACCAATTGCGCCACGAGGCCTTAGCTAGGCACGGAGCATTAAATTGCTAGATAAATATAGTGAAATATATGGATATTTAAGGAAGAAGAAATAGACAATTTCCCCACACCTGGAATCGAACCCGGGTCATGGCGGTGAGAGCGCCAGATCATAGCCACTAGACCACGTGGGAACTTGGGGACACCAGCATTAGAGGAATCTTTTAAAGATGGTTGACTCTAATTTTTACCAACTGAGAAATGACAAAACGAAATTTGACCCCGAAGTGATTTGAACACCTAACCTTCTGATCTGGAGTCAGACGCGCTACCAATTGCGCCACGAGGCCTTATGCTATTGCACTGAGCATTAAATTGCAAGATAAATATAGTGAAATATTCGATATTTAAGGAAGAAGAAATAGACAATTCCACCAGGAATCGAACCCGGGTCATGGCGGTGAGAGCGCCAGATCATAGCCACTAGACCACGTGGGAACTTGGTGACACCAGCATTAGAGGAATCTTTTACAGTTGGTTGACTCTAATTTTTACCAACTGAGAAATGACAAACGAATTTGACCCCGAAGTGATTTGAACACCTAACCTTCTGATCTGGAGTCAGACGCGCTACCAATTGCGCCACGAGGCCTTAGCTAGTGGCACTGAATTAAATTGCAGATAAATAGAGTGAAATATTTCGATATTTAAGGAAGAAGAAATGAACAATTCCCACGCCGGGAATCGAACCCGGGTCATGGCGGTGAGAGCGCCAGATCATAGCCACTAGACCACGTGGGAACTTGGTGACACCAGCATTAGAGGAATCTTTTACAGATGGTTGACTCTAATTTTTACCAACTGAGAAATGACAAAACGAATTTCCCCGAAGTGATTTGAACACCTAACCTTCTGATCTGGAGTCAGACGTGCTACCAATTGCGCCACGAGGCCTTATAGCTATTGCACGGAGCATTAAATTGCAAGATAAATATAGTGAAATATATGGATATTTAAGGAAGAAGAAATAGACAATTTCCACACCAGGAATCGAACCCGGGTCATGGCGGTGAGAGCGCCAGATCATAGCCACTAGACCACGTGGGAACTTGGTGACACCAGCATTAGAGGAATCTTTTACAGTTGGTTGACTCTAATTTTTACCAACTGAGAAATGACAAAACGAATTTGACCCCGAAGTGATTTGAACACCTAACCTTCTGATCTGGAGTAAGACGCGCTACCAATTGCGCCACGAGGCCTTAGCTAGTGGCACTGAAATTAAATTGCAGATAAATAGAGTGAAATTTCGATATTTAAGGAAGAAGAAATGAACAATTCCCACGCCGGGAATCGAACCCGGGTCATGGCGGTGAGAGCGCCAGATCATAGCCACTAGACCACGTGGGAACTTGGTGACACCAGCATTAGAGGAATCTTTTACAGATGGTTGACTCTAATTTTTACCAACTGAGAAATGACAAAACGAATTTGACCCCGAAGTGATTTGAACACCTAACCTTCTGATCTGGAGTCAGACGTGCTACCAATTGCGCCACGAGCCTTATAGCTAGTTGCACGGAGCATTAAATTGCAAGATAAATATAGTGAAATATTGGATATTTAAGGAAGAAGAAATAGACAATTTCCCACACCAGGAATCGAACCCGGGTCATGGCGGTGAGAGCGCCAGATCATAGCCACTAGACCACGTGGGAACTTGGTGACACCAGCATTAGAGGAATCTTTTACAGTTGGTTGACTCTAATTTTTACCAACTGAGAAATGACAAAACGAATTTGACCCGAAGTGATTTGAACACCTAACCTTCTGATCTGGAGTCAGACGTGCTACCAATTGCGCCACGAGGCCTTATAGCTATTGCACGAGCATTAAATTGCAAGATAAATATAGTGAAATATCGATATTTAAGGAAGAAGAAATAGACAATTTCCACCAGGAATCGAACCCGGGTCATGGCGGTGAGAGCGCCAGATCATAGCCACTAGACCACGTGGGAACTTGGTGACACCAGCATTAGAGGAATCTTTTACAGTTGGTTGACTCTAATTTTTACCAACTGAGAAATGACAAAACGAATTTGACCCCGAAGTGATTTGAACACCTAACCTTCTGATCTGGAGTCAGACGCGCTACCAATTGCGCCACGAGGCCTTATAGCTAGTTGCACGGAATTAAATTGCAAGATAAATATAGTGAAATATTCGATATTTAAGGAAGAAGAAAGACAATTCCCACGCCAGGAATCGAACCCGGGTCATGGCGGTGAGAGCGCCAGATCATAGCCACTAGACCACGTGGGAACTTGGTGACACCAGCATTAGAGGAATCTTTTACAGTTGGTTGACTCTAATTTTTACAACTGAGAAATGACAAAACGAATTTGACCCCGAAGTGATTTGAACACCTAACCTTCTGATCTGGAGTCAGACGCGCTACCAATTGCGCCACGAGGCCTTATAGCTAGTTGCACGGAGCATTAAATTGCAAGATAAATATAGTGAAATATATCGATATTTAAGGAAGAAGAAATAGACAATTTCCCACACCAGGAATCGAACCCGGGTCATGGCGGTGAGAGCGCCAGATCATAGCCACTAGACCACGTGGGAACTTGGTGACACCAGCATTAGAGGAATCTTTTACAGTTGGTTGACTCTAATTTTTACCAACTGAGAAATGACAAAACGAATTTGACCCCGAAGTGATTTGAACACCTAACCTTCTGATCTGGAGTCAGACGCGCTACCAATTGCGCCACGAGGCCTTAGCTAGCGGCACTGAGAATTAAATTGCTAGATAAATATAGTGAAATATTCGATATTTAAGGAAGAAGAAATAGACAATTCCCACGCCGGGAATCGAACCCGGGTCATGGCGGTGAGAGCGCCAGATCATAGCCACTAGACCACGTGGGAACTTGGTGACACCAGCATTAGAGGAATCTTTTACAGATGGTTGACTCTAATTTTTACGAACTGAGAAATGACAAAACGAATTGACCCCGAAGTGATTTGAACACCTAACCTTCTGATCTGGAGTCAGACGCGCTACCAATTGCGCCACGAGGCCTTATAGCTAGGCACGGAGCATTAAATTGCAAGATAAATATAGTGAAATATTGGATATTTAAGGAAGAAGAAATAGACAATTCCCACGCCAGGAATCGAACCCGGGTCATGGCGGTGAGAGCGCCAGATCATAGCCACTAGACCACGTGGGAACTTGGTGACACCAGCATTAGAGGAATCTTTTACAGTTGGTTGACTCTAATTTTTACAACTGAGAAATGACAAAACGAATTTGACCCCGAAGTGATTTGAACACCTAACCTTCTGATCTGGAGTCAGACGCGCTACCAATTGCGCCACGAGGCCTTAGCTAGTGCACTGAAATTAAATTGCAAGATAAATAGAGTGAAATAATTGGATATTTAAGGAAGAAGAAATGAACAATTCCCACCGGGAATCGAACCCGGGTCATGGCGGTGAGAGCGCCAGATCATAGCCACTAGACCACGTGGGAACTTGGTGACACCAGCATTAGAGGAATCTTTTACATGGTTGACTCTAATTTTTACGAACTGAGAAATGACAAAACGAATTTGACCCCGAAGTGATTTGAACACCTAACCTTCTGATCTGGAGTCAGACGCGCTACCAATTGCGCCACGAGGCCTATAGCTAGGCACTGAGCATTAAATTGCAAGATAAATATAGTGAAATATTGGATATTTAAGGAAGAAGAAATAGACAATTCCACCAGGAATCGAACCCGGGTCATGGCGGTGAGAGCGCCAGATCATAGCCACTAGACCACGTGGGAACTTGGTGACACCAGCATTAGAGGAATCTTTTACAGTTGGTTGACTCTAATTTTTACCAACTGAGAAATGACAAAACGAATTTGACCCCGAAGTGATTTGAACACCTAACCTTCTGATCTGGAGTCAGACGCGCTACCAATTGCGCCACGAGGCCTTAGCTAGTGCACTGAATTAAATTGCAGATAAATATAGTGAAATATTTCGATATTTAAGGAAGAAGAAATAACAATTCCCACGCCGGGAATCGAACCCGGGTCATGGCGGTGAGAGCGCCAGATCATAGCCACTAGACCACGTGGGAACTTGGTGACACCAGCATTAGAGGAATCTTTTACAGTTGGTTGACTCTAATTTTTACGAACTGAGAAATGACAAAACGAATTTGACCCCGAAGTGATTTGAACACCTAACCTTCTGATCTGGAGTCAGACGCGCTACCAATTGCGCCACGAGGCCTTATAGCTAGTTGCACGGAGAATTAAATTGCAAGATAAATATAGTGAAATATATGGATATTTAAGGAAGAAGAAATAGACAATTTCCACACCAGGAATCGAACCCGGGTCATGGCGGTGAGAGCGCCAGATCATAGCCACTAGACCACGTGGGAACTTGGTGACACCAGCATTAGAGGAATCTTTTACAGTTGGTTGACTCTAATTTTTACCAACTGAGAAATGACAAAACGAATTTGACCCCGAAGTGATTTGAACACCTAACCTTCTGATCTGGAGTCAGACGCGCTACCAATTGCGCCACGAGGCCTTAGCTAGCGGCACTGAGAATTAAATTGCTAGATAAATATAGTGAAATATTCGATATTTAAGGAAGAAGAAATAGACAATTCCCACGCCGGGAATCGAACCCGGGTCATGGCGGTGAGAGCGCCAGATCATAGCCACTAGACCACGTGGGAACTTGGTGACACCAGCATTAGAGGAATCTTTTACAGATGGTTGACTCTAATTTTTACGAACTGAGAAATGACAAAACGAATTTGACCCCGAAGTGATTTGAACACCTAACCTTCTGATCTGGAGTCAGACGCGCTACCAATTGCGCCACGAGGCCTTATAGCTAGTTCACGGAGCATTAAATTGCAAGATAAATATAGTGAAATATATATTTTAAGGAAGAAGAAATAGACAATTTCCACACCAGGAATCGAACCCGGGTCATGGCGGTGAGAGCGCCAGATCATAGCCACTAGACCACGTGGGAACTTGGTGACACCAGCATTAGAGGAATCTTTTACAGTTGGTTGACTCTAATTTTTACCAACTGAGAAATGACAAAACGAATTTGACCCCGAAGTGATTTGAACACCTAACCTTCTGATCTGGAGTCAGACGCGCTACCAATTGCGCCACGAGGCCTTAGCTAGCGGCACTGAGAATTAAATTGCTAGATAAATATAGTGAAATATTCGATATTTAAGGAAGAAGAAATGAACAATTCCCACGCCGGGAATCGAACCCGGGTCATGGCGGTGAGAGCGCCAGATCATAGCCACTAGACCACGTGGGAACTTGGTGACACCAGCATTAGAGGAATCTTTTACAGATGGTTGACTCTAATTTTTACCAACTGAGAAATGACAAAACGAATTTGACCCCAAGTGTTTGAACACCTAAACCTTCTGATCTGAGTCAGACGCGCTACCAATTGCGCCAAGGCCTTAGCTAGCGGCACTGAGAATTAAATTGCTAGATAAATATAGTGAAATAATTCGATATTTAAGGAAGAAGAAATGAACAATTCCCACGCCGGGAATCGAACCCGGGTCATGGCGGTGAGAGCGCCAGATCATAGCCACTAGACCACGTGGGAACTTGGTGACACCAGCATTAGAGGAATCTTTTACAGTGGTTGACTCTAATTTTTACCAACTGAGAAATGACAAAACGAATTTGACCCCAAGTATTGAACACCTAACCTTCTGATCTGGAGTCAGACGCGCTACCAATTGCGCCAAGGCCTTAGCTAGCGGCACTGAGAATTAAATTGCTAGATAAATATAGTGAAATAATTCGATATTTAAGGAAGAAGAAATGAACAATTCCCACGCCGGGAATCGAACCCGGGTCATGGCGGTGAGAGCGCCAGATCATAGCCACTAGACCACGTGGAACTTGGTGACACCAGCATTAGAGGAATCTTTTACAGATGGTTGACTCTAATTTTTACCAACTGAGAAATGACAAAACGAATTTGACCCCGAAGTGATTTGAACACCTAACCTTCTGATCTGGAGTCAGACGCGCTACCAATTGCGCCACGAGGCCTTATAGCTAGCCACGGAGCATTAAATTGCAAGATAAATATAGTGAAATATATGGATATTTAAGGAAGAAGAAATAGACAATTTCCACACCAGGAATCGAACCCGGGTCATGGCGGTGAGAGCGCCAGATCATAGCCACTAGACCACGTGGGAACTTGGTGACACCAGCATTAGAGGAATCTTTTACAGTTGGTTGACTCTAATTTTACCAACTGAGAAATGACAAAACGAATTTGACCCCGAAGTGATTTGAACACCTAACCTTCTGATCTGGAGTCAGACGCGCTACCAATTGCGCCACGAGGCCTTATAGCTATTGCACGAGCATTAAATTGCAAGATAAATATAGTGAAATATATGATATTTAAGGAAGAAGAAATAGACAATTTCCCACCAGGAATCGAACCCGGGTCATGGCGGTGAGAGCGCCAGATCATAGCCACTAGACCACGTGGGAACTTGGTGACACCAGCATTAGAGGAATCTTTTACAGTTGGTTGACTCTAATTTTTACCAACTGAGAAATGACAAAACGAATTTGACCCCGAAGTGATTTGAACACCTAACCTTCTGATCTGGAGTCAGACGCGCTACCAATTGCGCCACGAGGCCTTAGCTAGTGCACGAGCATTAAATTGCAGATAAATAGAGTGAAATTATTTCGATATTTAAGGAAGAAGAAAGACAATTCCACGCCGGGAATCGAACCCGGGTCATGGCGGTGAGAGCGCCAGATCATAGCCACTAGACCACGTGGGAACTTGGTGACACCAGCATTAGAGGAATCTTTTACAGTGGTTGACTCTAATTTTTACCAACTGAGAAATGACAAAACGAATTTGACCCCGAAGTGATTTGAACACCTAACCTTCTGATCTGGAGTCAGACGCGCTACCAATTGCGCCACGAGGCCTTATAGCTAGTTGCACGGAGCATTAAATTGCAAGATAAATATAGTGAAATATATTCGATATTTAAGGAAGAAGAAATAGACAATTCCACGGAATCGAACCCGGGTCATGGCGGTGAGAGCGCCAGATCATAGCCACTAGACCACGTGGGAACTTGGTGACACCAGCATTAGAGGAATCTTTTACAGTTGGTTGACTCTAATTTTTACCAACTGAGAAATGACAAAACGAATTTGACCCCGAAGTGATTTGAACACCTAACCTTCTGATCTGGAGTCAGACGCGCTACCAATTGCGCCACGAGGCCTTAGCTAGCGGCACTGAGAATTAAATTGCAGATAAATATAGTGAAATATTCGATATTTAAGGAAGAAGAAATAGACAATTCCCACCAGGGAATCGAACCCGGGTCATGGCGGTGAGAGCGCCAGATCATAGCCACTAGACCACGTGGGAACTTGGTGACACCAGCATTAGAGGAATCTTTTACAGTTGGTTGACTCTAATTTTTACGAACTGAGAAATGACAAAACGAATTTGACCCCGAAGTGATTTGAACACCTAACCTTCTGATCTGGAAGTCAGACGTGCTACCAATTGCGCCACGGGCCTTATATCTAGTTGCACGGAGCATTAAATTGCAAGATAATATAGTGAAAATATATGGATATTTAAGGAAGAAGAAATAGACAATTTCCCACCAGGAATCGAACCCGGGTCATGGCGGTGAGAGCGCCAGATCATAGCCACTAGACCACGTGGGAACTTGGTGACACCAGCATTAGAGGAATCTTTTACAGTTGGTTGACTCTAATTTTTTACCAACTGAGAAATGACAAACGAATTTGACCCCGAAGTGATTTGAACACCTAAACCTTCTGATCTGGAGTCAGACGCGCTACCAATTGCGCCACGAGGCCTTAGCTAGCGGCACTGAGAATTAAATTGCTAGATAAATATAGTGAAATATTCGATATTTAAGGAAGAAGAAATGACAATTCCCACGCCGGGAATCGAACCCGGGTCATGGCGGTGAGAGCGCCAGATCATAGCACTAGACCACGTGGGAACTTGGTACACCAGCATTAGAGGAATCTTTTACAGATGGTTGACTCTAATTTTTACGAACTGAGAAATGACAAAACGAATTGACCCCGAAGTGATTTGAACACCTAACCTTCTGATCTGGAGTCAGACGTGCTACCAATTGCGCCACGAGGCCTTATAGCTAGTTGCACGGAGCATTAAATTGCAAGATAAATATAGTGAAATATATGGATATTTAAGGAAGAAGAAATAGACAATTCCCACCAGGAATCGAACCCGGGTCATGGCGGTGAGAGCGCCAGATCATAGCCACTAGACCACGTGGGAACTTGGTGACACCAGCATTAGAGGAATCTTTTACAGTTGGTTGACTCTAATTTTTACCAACTGAGAAATGACAAAACGAATTTGACCCCAAGTAATTTGAACACCTAACTTCTGATCTGGAGTCAGACGCGCTACCAATTGCGAGAGGCCTTAGCTAGCGGCACTGGAATTAAATTGCTAGATAAATATAGTGAAATATTCGATATTTAAGGAAGAAGAAATGAACAATTCCACGCCGGGAATCGAACCCGGGTCATGGCGGTGAGAGCGCCAGATCATAGCCACTAGACCACGTGGGAACTTGGTGACACCAGCATTAGAGGAATCTTTTACAGATGGTTGACTCTAATTTTTACCAACTGAGAAATGACAAAACGAATTTGACCCCAAGTAATTTGAACACCTAACCTTCTGATCTGGAGTCAGACGCGCTACCAATTGCGCCACGAGGCCTTAGCTAGCGGCACTGAGAATTAAATTGCAAGATAAATATAGTGAAATATTCGATATTTAAGGAAGAAGAAATGAACAATTCCACGCCAGGAATCGAACCCGGGTCATGGCGGTGAGAGCGCCAGATCATAGCCACTAGACCACGTGGGAACTTGGTGACACCAGCATTAGAGGAATCTTTTACAGTTGGTTGACTCTAATTTTTACAACTGAGAAATGACAAAACGAATTTGACCCCGAAGTGATTTGAACACCTAACCTTCTGATCTGGAGTCAGACGCGCTACCAATTGCCACGAGGCCTTATAGCTAGTTGCACGGAGCATTAAATTGCAAGATAAATATAGTGAAATATTCGATATTTAAGGAAGAAGAAATAGACAATTTCCACACCAGGAATCGAACCCGGGTCATGGCGGTGAGAGCGCCAGATCATAGCCACTAGACCACGTGGGAACTTGGTGACACCAGCATTAGAGGAATCTTTTACAGTTGGTTGACTCTAATTTTTACCAACTGAGAAATGACAAAACGAATTTGACCCAAGAAATTTGAACACCTAACCTTCTGATCTGGAGTCAGACGCGCTACCAATTGCGAACGAGGCCTTAGCTAGCGGCACTGAAATTAAATTGCTAGATAAATATAGTGAAATAATTCGATATTTAAGGAAGAAGAAATGAACAATTCCCACGCCGGGAATCGAACCCGGGTCATGGCGGTGAGAGCGCCAGATCATAGCCACTAGACCACGTGGGAACTTGGTGACACCAGCATTAGAGGAATCTTTTACAGATGGTTGACTCTAATTTTTACCGAACTGAGAAATGACAAAACGAATTTGACCCCAAGTGATTTGAACACCTAACCTTCTGATCTGGAGTCAGACGCGCTACCAATTGCGCCACGAGGCCTTAGCTAGCGGCACGGAGCATTAAATTGCAAGATAAATATAGTGAAATATTCGATATTTAAGGAAGAAGAAATGAACAATTTCCCACGCCAGGAATCGAACCCGGGTCATGGCGGTGAGAGCGCCAGATCATAGCCACTAGACCACGTGGGAAACTTGGTGACACCAGCATTAGAGGAATCTTTTACAGTTGGTTGACTCTAATTTTTACAACTGAGAAATGACAAAACGAATTTGACCCCGAAGTGATTTGAACACCTAACCTTCTGATCTGGAGTCAGACGCGCTACCAATTGCGCCACGAGGCCTTAGCTAGTCCACGGAGCATTAAATTGCAAGATAAATATAGTGAAATATGGATATTTAGGAAGAAGAAATAGACAATTTCCACCGGGAATCGAACCCGGGTCATGGCGGTGAGAGCGCCAGATCATAGCCACTAGACCACGTGGGAACTTGGTGACACCAGCATTAGAGGAATCTTTTACAGTTGGTTGACTCTAATTTTTACCAACTGAGAAATGACAAAACGAATTTGACCCCGAAGTGATTTGAACACCTAACCTTCTGATCTGGAGTCAGACGCGCTACCAATTGCGCCACGAGGCCTTATAGCTAGGCACGAGCATTAAATTGCAAGATAAATATAGTGAAATATTCGATATTTAAGGAAGAAGAAATAGACAATTCCACCAGGAATCGAACCCGGGTCATGGCGGTGAGAGCGCCAGATCATAGCCACTAGACCACGTGGGAACTGTGACACAGCATTAGAGGAATCTTTTACAGTTTGGTTGACTCTAATTTTTACCAACTGAGAAATGACAAAACGAATTTGACCCCGAAGTGATTTGAACACCTAACCTTCTGATCTGGAGTCAGACGCGCTACCAATTGCGCCACGAGGCCTTTAGCTAGTGCACTGAAATTAAATTGCAAGATAAATAGAGTGAAATATTCGATATTTAAGGAAGAAGAAATGACAATTTCCACGCCAGGAATCGAACCCGGGTCATGGCGGTGAGAGCGCCAGATCATAGCCACTAGACCACGTGGGAACTTGGTGACACCAGCATTAGAGGAATCTTTTACAGTTGGTTGACTTTTTTTACCAACTGAGAAATGACAAAACGAATTTGACCCCGAAGTGATTTGAACACCTAACCTTCTGATCTGGAGTCAGACGCGCTACCAATTGCGCCACGAGGCCTTAGCTAGTGCACGGAGCATTAAATTGCAGATAAATATAGTGAAATTATGGATATTTAAGGAAGAAGAAATGACAATTTCCACACCAGGAATCGAACCCGGGTCATGGCGGTGAGAGCGCCAGATCATAGCCACTAGACCACGTGGGAACTTGGTGACACCAGCATTAGAGGAATCTTTTACAGTTGGTTGACTCTAATTTTTACCAACTGAGAAATGACAAAACGAATTTGACCCCAAGTAATTTGAACACCTAACTTCTGATCTGGAGTCAGACGCGCTACCAATTGCGAGAGGCCTTAGCTAGCGGCACTGGAATTAAATTGCTAGATAAATATAGTGAAATAATTCGATATTTAAGGAAGAAGAAATGAACAATTCCCACGCCGGGAATCGAACCCGGGTCATGGCGGTGAGAGCGCCAGATCATAGCCACTAGACCACGTGGGAACTTGGTGACACCAGCATTAGAGGAATCTTTTACAGATGGTTGACTCTAATTTTTACCAACTGAGAAATGACAAAACGAATTTGACCCCCAAGTAATTTGAACACCTAACCTTCTGATCTGGAGTCAGACGCGCTACCAATTGCGCCAAAAGGCCTTAGCTAGCGGCACTGAGAATTAAATTGCTAGATAAATATAGTGAAATAATTCGATATTTAAGGAAGAAGAAATGAACAATTCCCACGCCGGGAATCGAACCCGGGTCATGGCGGTGAGAGCGCCAGATCATAGCCACTAGACCACGTGGGAACTTGGTGACACCAGCATTAGAGGAATCTTTTACAGATGGTTGACTCTAATTTTTACGAACTGAGAAATGACAAAACGAATTTGACCCCGAAGTGATTTGAACACCTAACCTTCTGATCTGGAGTCAGACGCGCTACCAATTGCACCACGAGGCCTTATAGCTAGTTCCACGGAGCATTAAATTGCAAGATAAATATAGTGAAATATATGGATATTTTAGGAAGAAGAAATAGACAATTTCCACACCAGGAATCGAACCCGGGTCATGCGTGAGAGCGCCAGATCATAGCCACTAGACCACGTGGGAACTTGGTGACACCAGCATTAGAGGAATCTTTTACAGTTGGTTGACTCTAATTTTTACCACCTGAGAAATGACAAAACGAATTTGACCCCGAAGTGATTTGAACACCTAACCTTCTGATCTGGAGTCAGACGCGCTTCCAATTGCGCCACGAGGCCTTATAGCTAATTGCACGAAGCATTAAATTGCAAGATAAATATAGTGAAATATTTCGATATTTAAGGAAGAAGAAATAGACAATTTCCACACCAGGAATCGAACCCGGGTCATGGCGGTGAGAGCGCCAGATCATAGCCACTAGACCACGTGGGAACTTGGTGACACCAGCATTAGAGGAATCTTTTACAGTTGGTTGACTCTAATTTTTACCAACTGAGAAATGACAAAACGAATTTGACCCCGAAGTGATTTGAACACCTAACCTTCTGATCTGGAGTCAGACGCGCTACCAATTGCGCCACGAGGCCTTAGCTAGTGGCACTGAATTAAATTGCAGATAAATAGAGTGAAATATTTCGATATTTAAGGAAGAAGAAATGAACAATTCCCACGCCGGGAATCGAACCCGGGTCATGGCGGTGAGAGCGCCAGATCATAGCCACTAGACCACGTGGGAACTTGGTGACACCAGCATTAGAGGAATCTTTTACAGATGGTTGACTCTAATTTTTACGAACTGAGAAATGACAAAACGAATTTGACCCGGAAGTGATTTGAACACCTAACCTTCTGATCTGGAGTCAGACGTGCTACCAATTGCGCCACGAGGCCTTATAGCTAGTTGCACGGAGCATTAAATTGCAAGATAAATATAGTGAAATATATGGATATTTAAGGAAGAAGAAATGACAATTCCCACCAGGAATCGAACCCGGGTCATGGCGGTGAGAGCGCCAGATCATAGCCACTAGACCACGTGGGAACTTGGTGACACCAGCATTAGAGGAATCTTTTACAGTTGGTTGACTCTAATTTTTACCAACTGAGAAATGACAAAACGAATTTGACCCCGAAGTGATTTGAACACCTAACCTTCTGATCTGGAGTAAGACGCGCTACCAATTGCGCCACGAGGCCTTAGCTAGTGGCACTGAAAATTAAATTGCAGGATAAATAGAGTGAAATATTTCGATATTTAAGGAAGAAGAAATGAACAATTCCCACGCCGGGAATCGAACCCGGGTCATGGCGGTGAGAGCGCCAGATCATAGCCACTAGACCACGTGGGAACTTGGTGACACCAGCATTAGAGGAATCTTTTACAGATGGTTGACTCTAATTTTTACGAACTGAGAAATGACAAAACGAATTGACCCCGAAGTGATTTGAACACCTAACCTTCTGATCTGGAGTCAGACGTGCTACCAATTGCGCCACGAGGCCTTATAGCTAGTTGCACGGAGCATTAAATTGCAAGATAAATATAGTGAAATATATGGATATTTAAGGAAGAAGAAATAGACAATTTCCACACCAGGAATCGAACCCGGGTCATGGCGGTGAGAGCGCCAGATCATAGCCATTAGACCACGTGGGAACTTGGTGACACCAGCATTAGAGGAATCTTTTACAGTTGGTTGACTCTAATTTTTACCAACTGAGAAATGACAAAACGAATTTGACCCCGAAGTGATTTGAACACCTAACCTTCTGATCTGGAGTCAGACGCGCTACCAATTGCGCCACGAGGCCTTAGCTAGCAGCACTGAGAATAAAATTGCTAGATAAATATAGTGAAATATTTCGATATTTAAGGAAGAAGAAATAGACAATTCCCACGCCGGGAATCGAACCCGGGTCATGGCGGTGAGAGCGCCAGATCATAGCAACTAGACCACGTTGGAACTTGGTGACACCAGCATTAGAGGAATCTTTTACAGATGGTTGACTCTAATTTTTACGAACTGAGAAATGACAAAACGAATTAGACCCCGAAGTGATTTGAACACCTAACCTTCTGATCTGGAGTCAGACGTGCTACCAATTGCGCCACGAGGCCTTATAGCTAGTTGCACGGAGCATTAAATTGCAAGATAAATATAGTGAAATATATGGATATTTAAGGAAGAAGAAATAGACAATTTCCACACCAGGAATCGAACCCGGGTCATGGCGGTGAGAGCGCAAGATCATAGCCACTAGACCACGTGGGAACTTGGTGACACCAGCATTAGAGGAATCTTTTACAGTTGGTTGACTCTAATTTTTACCAACTGAGAAATGACAAAACGAATTTGACCCCGAAGTGATTTGAACACCTAACCTTCTGATCTGGAGTCAGACGCGCTACCAATTGCGCCACGAGGCCTTAGCTAGCGGCACTGAGAATAAAATTGCTAGATAAATATAGTGAAATATTTCGATATTTAAGGAAGAAGAAATAGACAATTCCCACGCCGGGAATCGAACCCGGGTCATGGCGGTGAGAGCGCCAGATCATAGCACTAGACCACGTGGGAACTTGGTGACACCAGCATTAGAGGAATCTTTTACAGATGGTTGACTCTAATTTTTACGAACTGAGAAATGACAAAACGAATTAGACCCCGAAGTGATTTGAACACCTAACCTTCTGATCTGGAGTCAGACGTGCTACCAATTGCGCCACGAGGCCTTATAGCTAGTTGCACGGAGCATTAAATTGCAAGATAAATATAGTGAAATATATGGATATTTAAGGAAGAAGAAATAGACAATTTCCACACCAGGAATCGAACCCGGGTCATGGCGGTGAGAGCGCCAGATCATAGCCACTAGACCACGTGGGAACTTGGTGACACCAGCATTAGAGGAATCTTTTACATTGGTTGACTCTAATTTTTACCAACTGAGAAATGACAAAACGAATTTGACCCCGAAGTGATTTGAACACCTAACCTTCTGATCTGGAGTCTGACGCGCTACCAATTGCGCCACGAGGCCTTAGCTAGCGGCACTGAGAATTAAATTGCTAGATAAATATAGTGAAATATTTCGATATTTAAGGAAGAAGAAATGAACAATTCCCACGCCGGGAATCGAACCCGGGTCATGGCGGTGAGAGCGCCAGATCATAGCCACTAGACCACGTGGGAACTTGGTGACACCAGCATTAGAGGAATCTTTTACAGATGGTTGACTCTAATTTTTACGAACTGAGAAATGACAAAACGAATTTGACCCCGAAGTGATTTGAACACCTAACCTTCTGATCTGGAGTCAGACGCGCTACCAATTGCGCCACGAGGCCTTAGCTAGCGGCACTGAGAATTAAATTGCTAGATAAATATAGTGAAATATTCGATATTTAAGGAAGAAGAAATGAACAATTCCCACGCCGGGAATCGAACCCGGGTCATGGCGGTGAGAGCGCCAGATCATAGCCACTAGACCACGTGGGAACTTGGTGACACCAGCATTAGAGGAATCTTTTACAGTTGGTTGACTCTAATTTTTACCAACTGAGAAATGACAAAACGAATTTGACCCCCAAGTAATTTGAACACCTAAACTTCTGATCTGGAGTCAGACGCGCTACCAATTGCGCCAAGAGGCCTTAGCTAGCGGCACTGAGAATTAAATTGCTAGATAAATATAGTGAAATAATTCGATATTTAAGGAAGAAGAAATGAACAATTTCCCACGCCGGGAATCGAACCCGGGTCATGGCGGTGAGAGCGCCAGATCATAGCCACTAGTTCACGTGGGAACTTGGTGACACCAGCATTAGAGGAATCTTTTACGGATGGTTGACTCTAATTTTTACCAACTGAGAAATGACAAAACGAATTTGACCCCCAAGTAATTTGAACACCTAACGTTCTGATCTGGAGTCAGACGCGCTACCAATTGCGCCAAAAGGCCTTAGCTGGCGGCACTGAGAATTAAATTGCTAGATAAATATAGTGAAATAATTCGATATTTAAGGAAGAAGAAATGAACAATTCCCACGCCGGGAATCGAACCCGGGTCATGGCGGTGAGAGCGCCAGATCATAGCCACTAGACCACGTGGGAACTTGGTGACACCAGCATTAGAGGAATCTTTTACAGATGGTTGACTCTAATTTTTACGATCTGAGAAATGACAAAACGAATTTGACCCCGAAGTGATTTGAACACCTAACCTTCTGATCTGGAGTCAGACGCGCTACCAATTGCACCACGAGGCCTTATAGCTAGTTCCACGGAGCATTAAATTGCAAGATAAATATAGTGAAATATATGGATATTTTAGGAAGAAGAAATAGACAATTTCCACACCAGGAATCGAACCCGGGTCATGACGTTGAGAGCGCCAGATCATAGCCACTAGACCACGTGGGAACTTGGTGACACCAGCATTAGAGGAATCTTTTACAGTTGGTTGACTCTAATTTTTACCACCTGGGAAATGACAAAACGAATTTGACCCCGAAGTGATTTGAACACCTAACCTTCTGATCTGGAGTCAGACGCGCTACCAATTGCGCCACGAGGCCTTAGCTAGTGGCACTGAGAATTAAATTGCTAATAAATATGTGAAATATTCGATATTTAAGGAAGAAGAAATGAACAATTCCCACGCCAGGAATCGAACCCGGGTCATGGCGGTGAGAGCGCCAGATCATAGCCACTAGACCACGTGGGAACTTGGTGACACCAGCATTAGAGGAATCTTTTACAGATGGTTGACTCTAATTTTTACGAACTGCGAAATGACAAAACGAATTTGACCCCGAAGTGATTTGAACACCTAACCTTCTGATCTGGAGTCTGACGCGCTACCAATTGCGCCACGAGGCCTTAGCTAGCGGCACTGAGAATTAAATTGCTAGATAAATATAGTGAAATATTTCGATATTTAAGGAAGAAGAAATGAACAATTCCCACGCCGGGAATCGAACCCGGGTCATGGCGGTGAGAGCGCCAGATCATAGCCACTAGACCACGTGGGAACTTGGTGACACCAGCATTAGAGGAATCTTTTACAGATGGTTGACTCTAATTTTTACGAAACTGAGAAATGACAAAACGAATTTGACCCCGAAGTGATTTGAACACCTAACCTTCTGATCTGGAGTCAGACGCGCTACCAATTGCGCCACGAGGCCTTAGCTAGTGGCACTGAGAATTAAATTGCTAAATAAATATGTGAAATTTCGATATTTAAGGAAGAAGAAATGAACAATTCCCACGCCGGGAATCGAACCCGGGTCATGGCGGTGAGAGCGCCAGATCATAGCCACTAGACCACGTGGGAACTTGGTGACACCAGCATTAGAGGAATCTTTTACAGATGGTTGACTCTAATTTTTACGAACTGAGAAATGACAAAACGAATTTGACCCCGAAGTGATTTGAACACCTAACCTTCTGATCTGGAGTCAGACGCGCTACCAATTGCGCCACGAGGCCTTAGCTAGCGGCACTGAGAATTAAATTGCTAGATAAATATAGTGAAATATTCGATATTTAAGGAAGAAGAAATGAACAATTCCCACGCCGGGAATCGAACCCGGGTCATGGCGGTGAGAGCGCCAGATCATAGCCACTAGACCACGTGGGAACTTGGTGACACCAGCATTAGAGGAATCTTTTACAGTTGGTTGACTCTAATTTTTACCAACTGAGAAATGACAAAACGAATTTGACCCCGAAGTGATTTGAACACCTAACCTTCTGATCTGGAGTCAGACGCGCTACCAATTGCGCCACGAGGCCTTAGCTAGTGGCACTGAGAATTAAATTGCTAAATAAATATGTGAAATATTCGATATTTAAGGAAGAAGAAATGAACAATTCCCACGCCGGAATCGAACCCGGGTCATAGCGGTGAGAGCGCCAGATCATAGCCACTAGACCACGTGGGAACTTGGTGACACCAGCATTAGAGGAATCTTTTACAGATGGTTGACTCTAATTTTTACGAACTGAGAAATGACAAAACGAATTTGACCCCGAAGTAATTTGAACACCTAATCTTCTGATCTGGAGTCTGACGCGCTACCAATTGCGCCACGAGGCCTTAGCTAGCGGCACTGAGAATTAAATTGCTAGATAAATATAGTGAAATATTTCGATATTTAAGGAAGAAGAAATGAACAATTCCCACGCCGGGAATCGAACCCGGGTCATAGCGGTGAGAGCGCCAGATCATAGCCACTAGACCGCGTGGGAACTTCGTGACACCAGCATTAGAGGAATCTTTTACAGTTGGGTGACTCTAATTTTTACGAACTGAGAAACGACAATACGAATTTGACCCCGAAGTGATTTGAACACCTAACCTTCTGATCTGCAGTCAGACGCGCTACCAATTGCGCGACGAGGCCTTAGCTAGCTGCACGGAGGATTAAATTGCTTATAAATATAGTGAAATATATGGATATTTAAGGAAGAAGAAATAGACAATTCCCACGCCGGGAATCGAACCAGGGTCATGGCGGTGAGAGCGCCAGATCATAGCCACTAGACCACGTGGGCACTTGGTGACACCAGCATTAGAGGAATCTTTTACAGTTGGATTACTCTAATTTTTACCAACTGAGAAATGACAAAACGAATTTGACCCCGAAGTGATTTGAACACCTAACCTTCTGATCTGGAATCAGACGCGCTACCAATTGCGCGACGAGGTCTTAGCTAGCTGCACGGAGAATTAAATTGCAACATAAATATAGTGAAATATATGGATATTTAAGGAAGAAGAAATAGACTATTCCCACGCCGGGAATCGAACCAGGGTCATGGCGGTGAGAGCGCCATATCATAGCCACTAGACCACGTGGGAACTTGGTGACACCAGCATTAGAGGAATCTTTTACAGATGGTTGACTCTAATTTTTACGAACTGAGAAATGACAAAACGAATTTGACCCCGAAGTGATTTGAACACCTAACCTTCTGATTTGGAGTCAGACGCGCTACCAATTGCGCGACGAGGCCTTAGCTAGCTGCACGGAGGATTAAATTGCAAGATAAATATAGTGAATTATATGGCTATTTAACGAAGAAGAAATAGACAATTCCCACGCCAGGAATCGAACCAGGGTCATCGCGGTGAGAGCGCCAGATCATAGATATTAGACCACGTGGGAACTTGGTGACACCAGCATTAGAGGAATCTTTTACAGTTGGATGACTCTAATTTTTACCAACTGAGAAATGACAAAATGAATTTGACCCCGAAGTAATTTGAACACCTAACCTTCTGATGGGGAGTCAGACGCGCTACCAATTGCGCGACGAGGTCTTAGCTAGCTGCACGGAGAATTAAATTGCAAGATAAATATAGTGAAATATATGGATATTTAAGTAAGAAGAAATAGACTATTCCCACGCTGGGAATCGAACCAGGGTCATGGCGGTGAGAGCGCCATATCATAGCCACTAGACCACGTGGGAACTTGGTGACACCAGCATTAGAGGAATCTTTTACAATTGGATTACTCTAATTTTTACCAACTGAGAAATGACAAAACGAATTTGACCCCGAAGTGATTTGAACACCTAACCTTCTGATCTGGAGTCAGACGCGCTACCAATTGCGCCACGAGGCCTTAGCTAGCGACACTGAGAATTAAATTGCTAGATAAATATAGTGAAATATTTCGATATTTAAGGAAGAAGAAATGAACAATTCCCACGCCGGGAATCGAACCCGGGTCATGGCGGTGAGAGCGCCAGTTCATAGCCACTAGACCACGTGGGAACTTGGTGACACCAGCATTAGAGGAATCTTTTACAGTTGGTTGACTCTAATTTTTACCAACTGAGAAATGACAAAACGAATTTGACCCCGAAGTGATTTGAACACCTAAGCTTCTGATCTGGGGTCAGACGCGCTACCAATTGCGCCACGAGGCCTTAGCTAGTGGCACTGAGAATTAAATTGCTAAATAAATAGAGTGAAATATTTCGATATTTAAGGAAGAAGAAATGAACAATTCCCACGCCGGGAATCGAACCCGGGTCATAACGGTGAGAGCGCCAGATCATAGCCACTAGACCACGTGGGAACTTGGTGACACCAGCATTAGAGGAATCTTTTACAGATGGTTGACTCTAATTTTTACGAACTGAGAAATGACAAAACGAATTTGACCCCGAAGTTATTTGAACACCTAACCTTCTGATCTGGAGTCAGATGCGCTACCAATTGCGCGACGAGGTCTTAGCTAGCTGCACGGAGCATTAAATTGCAAGATAAATATTATAGTGAAATATATGGATATTTAAGGAAGAAGAAATAGACAATTCCCACGCCGGGAATCGAACCAGGGTCATGGCGGTGAGAGCGCCAGAACATAGCCACTAGACCACGTGGGAACTTGGTGACACCAGCATTAGAGGAATCTTTTACAGATGGTTGACTCTAATTTTTACGAACTGAGAAATGACAAAACGAATTTGACCCCGAAGTGATTTGAACACCTAACCTTCTGCATGATCTGGAGTCAGACGCGCTACCAATTGCGTCACGAGGCCTTAGCTAGCTGCACTGAGAATTAAATTGCTAGATAAATATAGTGAAATATTTCGATATTTAAGGAAGATGAAATGGACAATTCCCACGCCGGGAATCGAACCCGGGTCATGGCGGTGAGAGCGCCATATCATTGCCACTAGACCACGTGGGAACTTGGTGACACCAGCATTAGAGGAATCTTTTACAGATGGTTGACTCTAATTTTTACGAACTGAGAAATGACAAAACGAATTTGACCCCGAAGTGATTTGAACACCTAACATTCTGATCTGGAGCCAGACGCGCTACCAATTGCGCCACGAGGCCTTAGCTAGCGGCACTGAGAATTAAATTGAAACATAAATATAGTGAAATATATGGTTATTTCAGGAAGAAGAAATAGACAATTCCCACGCCGGGAATCGAACCAGGGTCATGGCGGTGAGAGCGCCAGATCATAGCCACTAGACCACGTGGGAACTTGGTGACACGAGCATTAGAGGAATCTTTTACAGTTGGTTGACTCTAATTTTTACGAATTGAGAAATGACGAAACGAATTTGACCCCGAAGTGATTTGAACACCTAACTTTCTGATCTGGAGTCAGACGCGCTAGCATTTGCGCCACGAGGTATTAGCTAGCTGCACTGAGAATTAAATTGAAACATAAATATAGTGAAATATATGGATATTTCAGGAGGAAGAAATAGACAATTCCCACGCCGGGAATCGAACCAGGGTCATGGCGGTGAGAGCGCCAGATCATAGCCACTATTATTAGAGGAATCTTTTACAGTTGGTTGACTCTAATTTTTACCAACTGAGAAATGACAAAACGAATTTGACCCCGAAGTGATTTGAACACTTAACCTTCTGATCTGGAGTCAGACGCGCTACCAATTGCGCCACGAGGCCTTAGCTAGCTGCACTGAGAATTAAATTGCAAGATAAATATAGTGAAATTTTTCGATATTTAAGGATGAAGTAATAGACAATTCCCACGCCGGGAATCGAACCCGGGTGATAGCGGTTAGAGCGGCAGATCATAGCAATTAAAAATGGGGCGCAATCTTCCCGCTGCCCTTCCCCCGCGAATTACCACAAGTAATTTGCCTAACATGAAGTACTTAATTAAATAAAGTTGTCGCTGACATGAAAACCGCTTTAGCGATGTAATCGTGAAATACAAAATGGCGCGTGTTTTGAGAGTATAAACAAAGGATAAACAGAGGTGTATATGAGAAATATAACAAGAACGAACTACAAAAACGTGTTGCTGTTCTTGCCATTATCACCAATAGTGAGGCAAGTATTTTTTTACATTATAAATATATATATATATATATATACAGATAATACAGGGTGTATATAAAAAAAACGCAACCTCGGAATTTCCCAACAAATCGACATTGTTTTAAGGACACAAGATTTTAGTTGCCTGGGAATTTAAAATAGGATAACTAACTGTCAATATTACTGCACACGCGAGTGCATAAGGCAAAATTTATGCATTTATTTAATGACACTTAATAAGTTTTTATTTCACAAGTACAGTACAAAGTGAATTTCTTGGGAAATTCCGAGGTTGCGTTTTTTTTAATATACACCCTGTATATATATAGCAAATAGAAAATTATTTTTTTGGCTTTGGAGGGTTTACCTCCTTCCTTGCCTTCATCCACGCATCCTTATTTGCATATTGTTTGCCCTCCACGGCAGGGCAAAACGTGTCCACACTGTTCTGCCCAACATGCCTACTGTGTCCGAAATCCTTTGTTTTTGGAACTGTATATTTGTTTTTGTCATGATGAGATCATGCATTGTGACCAGCTCTCTGATGTTATGGTAGCTGGTCAGTATACATCTCCACCTTGAAACCGATCTTCCGTCAATCTTGATGGGCGAGACAAAGTGTTTTTCCAGCTGTGAAACAAGTTGTTCCACAATTGGACTGGCATCTACAGCTGTTGCTGGCCCCGAGTCTCCTCCAACCATTGCTCTAAAAAAATTGTTATGCATGGTAATTAGATTTGAACAAGTACTGTAGGTTGGTTGATTGATTCTGTATGTATGTGTTGTATATTTTACCTTCT